>NC_139990.1:8849407-8887208 GCF_964263955.1 Coregonus lavaretus | reverse complement strand
TTTAATCAGTGCATTATGAATGGCAGAGACAGTGCGGGTGTCAACATATACACACACACACATGTCTAACAGACCTGCTGCAGTCTCAGAGGGGTTAAACCAATACCATTTAGTCATATTGACTTTGCATAGATCAGTGTATCAATTCGGCCATTAATACACCATACTTATCTACTTTCCCAACCCCTAGCCTGGGTAATCTTCCCACCTAAATAACTGACAGATCTTGGGGAAATATATTGTATTTGTCATTGGTCTTGCAGCTGCTCAGTTGCCAATTTCTGTGGCTGTGACCCCACTCTCTGAGGGTGTCTCAGGGAGAGCTGTGATATAAAAAAATAAATCCAGTTCACACATGCATATTAATACACACTTGTACTTGTGTGAAATAGGACAAATATAAGCACCCACCAAATTGTTATTATTATTCGCATTCGTTGGATATCAGTCCCCAGATGATGAAAGAGATGTCGGTATGGATATGTCTTAGAGGTAACAGCAGGAATATACTCAATATAATATTAAAGGGTTAAATAATGTACTCTGGAGACATTAGGATTCTGTTTGTTGAATGTATTGCATTTTTCTGTTTTGTGATATCTTCCAATAGCAATTTATTTTATATTATGTGTGTGATTTGAAACCAATATGTTAAAGAGAGAGAGAGAGAGAGAGAGAGAGAGAGAGAGAAAGAGAGAGAGAGAGAGAGAGAGAGAGAGAGAGAGAGAGAGAGAGAGAGAGAGAGAGAGAGAGAGAGAGAGAGAGAGAAGAGAGAGAGAGAGAGAGAGAGAGAGAGAGAGAGAGAGAGAGAGAGAGAGAGAGAGAGAGAGAGAGAGAGAGAGAGAGAGAGAGAGGGAGAGAGAGAGAGAGAGAGAGAGAGAGAGAGAGAGAGAGAGAGAGAGAGAGAGAGAGAGAGAGAGAGAGAGAGAGATTATTTTAGAAACGGTTTCACAAATCTTTTATGGGATTCTATTGCAATGCCAGAGTCAATGCTATTTCTCATTTTGGCCGATATCCGAGTGCTCGTGATAAACTGAAACCCAAATGATATTCACTGTAAAAATAAACTGTAAAAATATCACGCTGCTTAGGCTTAACCAAGTAACTATTCACAGGGTCAGGTAATAAAATAGTCTGTATTTTTTGGAGGATATGTGTTTGTGTGTTTGTCAGTATGTGTGTGTGTTTGTATGCATGCATTAGTGTGTGTGTGTGAGCTGTTGACATCCACACTGTCTCTGCCATTGATAACGCACTGATTCTAATCTCCAGTGATGGACAGGGAACCTATATTTATACTATTTGGTCCACAGAGAAAAGAGAATATAAAAAGGAGGAAGAGAAAAGAACACAAGAAAAGAAAAGAAAGAAAAGAAGAGAAGAGAGAGTAAGAAAACATAATATTTCTAATACCATAATAATACATTTCCTGGGACTAGTATGTGTCGCAAAGTAGTGTAGTGTAAAGACGCCCTAAAATGAAACAAGTGAAAAGAGAGTAAGAAGAGAAGAGAGAGTAAGAAGAGAAGAGAGTAAGACGAGAAGAGAGTAAGAAGAGAAGAGAGAGTAAGAAGAGAAGAGAGTACGAAGAGAAGAGAGTAAGAAGAGAAGAGAGTAAGAAGAGAAGAGAGTAAGAAGAGAAGAGAGAGTAAGAAGACAAGAGAGTAAGAAGAGAAGAGAGTAATAAGAGAAGAGAGTAAGAAGAGAAGAGAGAGTAAGAAGAGAAGAGAGTAAGAAGAGAAGAGAGAGTAAGAAGAGAAGAGAGTAAGAAGAGAAGAGAGAGTAAGAAGAGAAGAGAGTAAGAAGAGAAGAGAGAGTAAGAAGAGAAGAGAGTAAGAAGATAAGAGAGAGTAAGAAGAGAAGAGAGAGTAAGAAGAGAAGAGAGTAAGAAGAGAAGAGCGAGTAAGAAGAGAAGAGAGTAAGAACAGAAGAGAGAGTTAGAAGAGAACAGAGAGTAAGAAGACATAGTATTTCTAATATAATAATAATACCTATCCTGGGACTAGTATGTGTCATCAAAGTAGTGTAGTGTAAAGACGCCCTAAAAAGAAACAAGTGAAAAACAAATCTGAACGTTCTCTTTTATTCCCCCCTCTTTGTATACACCTGTGTCTAGCCCTGGCTATGAGGAAGGGAAGGTATATGTATCAGCTGTCCCTCTAGGCTAAGGACCCTGTACAAACACATCAACCTGCTTCTCTTGGAATGTGTGTGTGTGTGTCTGAGTGTGTCTGAGTGTGTGTGTGTGTGTGTGTGTGTGTGTGTGTGTGTGTGTGTGTGTGTGTGTGTGTGTATGTGTGTGTGTGTGTGTGTGTGTGTGTTTATGCATGTCCGTGCCTTGTGCTCGTGTGTCTTAGTGACTTTACATGTGTTTTATGACTCTTAATCAACATAAATGGTCTCTGTCTGATTTCCATAATAATAGGGACTGTGCACTGCCGCATTATTCACTAGTTTGCTTTGGTGTGCTAGCCTAGCTGGAGCAGGAAGTGGATTTAATGTATTTAGTATCTCACTGTTATCCTAAGTAGCTTGGATTATTATAATAGCCTGTCAAGGCTAAAACCTGGGCCTAATTCCCCTTCTCCAGATATCCCTTATAAATGACAAGCTAATATAAGTGTACTTTACCAATTCTATATGCTTTTAGTCAGGACCTCTATTACTTAGGCTGTAATATATGTATATGAGAGAGTGTGGTGGCTTCAATTAAAGCTGGTTTATGTGAGGATGTGTGTATGTGTGTGTGTTTATGTAATTATAAGCCTCTTTTCTACATATTTTATGAGGGTGTGGGTACACACATGCGCGGACACACACATACGCACATACACATGCACACACGTGCACGCACATACACATTCACTCATATAATTTGCCTATTATTCAACCACATCGCAAGCTGTCAAGTGTCATGACTTGCCCTCATGGGCTGAGGATCAAAGATGCCGGCTAGGCAAAGGTTTGAACACCTCCTTTCCTGGGGGACAGTTTAATGACCGGTCGTAAATTCCTTGCAGAAACTTTATTTTCCGTGCCATGCAGTATTGGGAGAGGGAATTTCCCTGTGCAATTGGGTGCAGACGTGAAACGTGAGCTAAACGTTACAACAGCGGTTTCTATCACAAAACCACGATACCAATACCCACCACGGTCGAAATAATCGTAAAGTACATCGACTACCGCTACAATCGACTGGATCGCTACGTTCCTGCACCCAATCCAACCAAAGTGTCTGAGCACAAGTGTAACAAGGGTGAAAAAGGGTTCAAGGACGACAGAAGCATACGCCAATACTTGCTAAAAGTTCTGCTAAGACAAATAAAGAACCGGAAAGAATTTGATAAACAGGAAAAAGACAAGTCACTATGACTAGACGTGGAATTGCCGGACAACAGGCCAGAATTAACACCCTTAGCAAGGACGTTAACAATCAAATTACTCCCGGTCTCACTCGAGACCCAATCCAGGGCCTGCTTAATCAAGACACAATTCCACAAGCTTTGTCTATAGTCTCTGATACAAATGTTGTGAAGAAAAAGGTCAAAAACATTGCAAGAGCCAATTCCACTCGAAACCCGATAAGTCAATCTGTTTTCACCATGAACAGTGTACAGAAATGACACATCACGTCATTGCGAACGACCACTCCACTTTGTGGGGAATATGACCACAAAACGCAACTCAAACAGCCCATACCTGGAAACAGTCCTCGAGGACTGCTTAACCTGTCATGCGCTAATTGATTCGGGCTCGACAATATCGCTCATCTCTCAAATGTTGTTCAATGATCTCAAAAGGGCATTGAACCCAGCTAAACGTTTGTTGAAAATGGAACATTCTACATTTACATTTTAGTCATTTAGCAGACGCTCTTATACAGAGCGACTTACCATGCGAGTGCATACATATTCATACTGGCCCCCCGTGGGAAAAGAACCCACAACCCTGGCGTTGCAAGCGCCATGCTCTACCAACTGAGCTACAGGGGACTTGCGATACTTCACTTTGAGGTTTCACCCAGACTACCTCGCCTCTCACAATGCAACTCATGCTGAAACTACACTTCCAAGACGCATCACTTGTTCACCCTGTGTATGTTACCAGCATCGAAAGTGAACCCCTGCGACTCAAAGTAGATTTGATGGATCGGTTGATCCCACTGATGGATTGGAAGACCAACCATGCTGTCTCCACTGACCATACTGTCATCTCCTACCGCTGACTGTGACACAGTTATCCACAAAGAGCATCTATCAAAAGAACCTCTTTTGAAAAAGATTTCTCGAAAGTTTTCTGTGAAGCATCTGACCCAAGGAGATATTACGATATCTCATCACGTTCAATCAGAAAACCTGACTTGACCAGTCCTTTCATGATTTCATGCCAGCAGTCTCTGTGAATGAGCCACTTCACTCCTCCTGAGAGTCATGCCATACTGTAGCTGAGATTAACTTCTCTTGTCCTACGGACACTTCCCAAAGCACTGCGGCCGTCTCAGGAATAAAAGAATCAACGTGCAGAGTGTACTCTGCTTGCGATATTACATTTTCCGCTTTGAGGGGGACTGAAACCCTTTACCATTAATCAAACGGCATCAGTCCCGCAGTTGACCAGATGATTCCCACTTGTGAAATGCTGTGCCATAAGGCAGAAAGATATCCTCGTCTCAGTTCGCAGGTGCTGGAATGGTTGCCACACACGGACGCTGTGGTGACTGACAGGCCACGACAGCCACTGAGCGTTTTTAAGCACAAACACCAGGAGATTTGGTTGAATGGTTACAGCCAATCTACTAACCACGCGGCTGCTGACAACTCGTACAAAGGGTCCGACCTTTTCGTTTGTACCTCGGACACCAACACCCACCGCTGGTGGGGGGGCTCCCAAGACACAAAGGGGGGGATTACTAGCCCAGACCCATGATGAGCCTCGTCGAGGCCGGTGGGGGGGTCGAGACTATGTGCAACACTGGACGAGACCGCCAGAGCAGGAAACAAATCTAGTTGTAAACTTTCCCATGAGAACAGAGAGGAGCAGACAAGTCCCTAGACGGGGATAACCTTAGAACACATCTGAGATATCACTGAGGTGTTCCACACTGGTCGTAAAAGAAGTCCAGTGGACTTTCCACCTCCAAAACATTCCTTGCCATGTGTAGTTTCAACTTCAATGCAACTAGTAAAATGCTCTAATCATGTATTCCGGTAGGATAACATTTCAGAATAAATCGATAGGATAACTGGTCCCCTTGAGTACCAGTAAAAATGCCAGCAACAGTCAGTCCAGACAATCAGTAAGAAGGTTAGAGACCTAACAAGTCAAATTGCCCTTGACAACAGCGACAGAGGAGTTAGTAGTCACTCAGATTGCAACACGTGGAAGGGAATCTCCCAAAACACTCTTCTGATGGTTAACACACATGCCACTAATAAATAGAAAGTTATTAAAGTCATGAACCATGATCACACCACGCATGACTGGTTTAGTGCTTATAGAGTACTTCCGTCGTGAGGTTAGCTCCTCCAGGGATAACACAGTTATGAAATAGACTCCATATCTATCGCCACGTGACCTGTAGTAAAACCACTACAGGTTCCCTCAACACCAATTCTAACTGACCTCCAGGCATTGACATTTAATTATCTGATAATGTCAGACTCATTCTTAACAGGTTGCAGCCTACCAGGATACATTCTTTCCCTTGGCATGCGCGCTTGTGTAAGCATAAACGCACATGTACAACAGAACATTTAATGATGATTTATGCTAGGATCACTTAAGGGTCCGAGCAAAACACCAGCCTGGGTAAAGTTGAAAATGTACCCTGAGGCTTTTGATTCTACAGCTACCGTACTCACCAGTTTCTCCCCAGAAGTCCATAGGTCATCCCTGTAGACTGTCCGAAGCTAGTGCCTTACAAACTGTAGACTTATCATGTAGTTATCAACTTAGGATAGTGCCTAAGCAACACACCACTAAGTAGGAAAACCCTAGACATGACATTAGAGACAATACCATGATAGAGTCATTTAGCCAAGACCGTGGGCGTATATAGAATATAGTCCAATTAGATGATTAAGGTGTGGTAACTCTATTTTGTATCTCTTTTGTTTATGCTTTTATTCATTTTCTCTGACACTTAGGAAGTGATAGAGCCATAAACAAGTTCCCCATACAACGATCAGTTAGTGCCAAAATGCTGTTCATTTGGGAAAGAAATGTAATTATGTATTTCTTGACTGTGTGTGTTGTTAACATCTGCCTAAGTTACTGCCCAGATCTACCAGCCTGGATGACCAGACGATGGGTCCGGAACGGCGATGCCCAACCAGGACGCCCGCTGCCCATTCTTGTGGTGGCCTGCAGCTTGCAGAGATCCTCCCAAGGTAAACCACCAGAGGGGGACCGCAATGGCGATCCACAACCAGGACATCCCATGGTCATTTTTATGGTTGGTTGCAACTTGCATAATAATATCAAGATTGAACCACCAGAGGGGGACTGTCATGACTTGCCCTCATGTGCTGAGAATCAAATATGCCGGCTAGGCAAAGGTTTGAACACCTTCTTTCCTGGGGGCCAGTTTTATGACCGGTCGTAAATTACTTGCAGAAACTTTATTTTTCGTGCCATGCAGTATTGGGAGAGGGAATTTCCTGTGAGACAAAGGAAGTCTACCCCAAAAACTCCAACATCCAAAAGTGGATAATGAAACAATATTCCTACTTAAAAGAATGTAGGAAATGGTTGGTGGGGACTTAAAGAACGATCATGTCAACTCCGTAACTATGTTGTGATGTCATTGAAGACGGTTGAACAACATAACTGTATCTCTGGGGTTGTACACTTCCCAGTTATGAGGTTTGCATCTAATTGTTGTATAAAATGAATGATTAAGTATAATAATACATTTTTGAAGATAACAATGTTGTTTTATCATTCTAGATGAGATGATTGTTTTCCATATTGATTTGTTCTCAGTCAGTGGCCACGCCCAGATGAGCACAAACATGATGGAATGCCCCTTTTACCCCGAGTGCATAAAAAGCCTTGTGACGAAATTCACCTCAGACCAGGAAGCCTCACGGCTTAAAATGGTTGAAACTCTACAGACCAGCAGACGTGGAGCGTGAGCTAAACATTACAAAATGGTTTAAAACTACTAAAGGAAGACCAAGCATACTACAGTATAAGCCGGATGTTGCAAATGGTTGAATTTCTACCAGACCAAGAAGTGTGAAGCTGAAGTTACACATTACAAAATGGTTAGACCAGAAAGACCATAAAACGTGAGACATTAGTCCACACGTTTGAAATAGAGAAACTCTGAAACTCTGAACCTCTACATAAGGTGAAGAAGAAGACAATGCACTAGACCTTATCGTCTCAGTCTGCAGCTGGCATGTATAGTCGTATAGAGGACTTTCACTAAAGACACGAGTTGGGAAGGACAATCCCTCGATCTCCAAGATGGCGTAGCAGTGCGGTCGTGTACGCTGTTGTGTGTCAGTGTAAATAGCCTGTTTTTTTCTTTTTTTGTATTTTGTTGTACAGTGGGGAGAACAAGTATTTGATACACTGCCGATTTTGCAGGTTTTCCTACTTACAAAGCATGTAGAGGTCTGTAATTTTTATCATAGGTACACTTCAACTGTGAGAGACGGAATCTAAAACAAAAATCCAGAAAATCACATTGTATGATTTTTAAGTAATTAATTTGCATTTTATTGCATGACATAAGTATTTGATACATCAGAAAAGCAGAACTTAATATTTGGTACAGAAACCTTTGTTTGCAATTACAGAGATCATACGTTTCCTGTAGGTCTTGACCAGGTTTGCACACACTGCAGCAGGGATTTTGGCCCACTCCTCCATACAGACCTTCTCCAGATCCTTCAGGTTTCGGGGCTGTCGCTGGGCAATACAGACTTTCAGCTCCCTCCAAAGATGTTCTATTGTGTTCAGGTCTGGAGACTGGCTAGGCCACTCCAGGACCTTGAGATGCTTCTTACGGAGCCACTCCTTAGTTGCCCTGGCTGTGTGTTTCGGGTCGTTGTCATGCTGGAAGACCCAGCCACGACCCATCTTCAATGCTCTTACTGAGGGAAGGAGGTTGTTGGCTAAGATCTCGCGATACATGGCCCCATCCATCCTCCCCTCAATACGGTGCAGTCGTCCTGTCCCCTTTGCAGAAAAGCATTCCCAAAGAATGATGTTTCCACCTCCATGCTTCATGGTTGGGATGGTGTTCTTGTGGTTGTACTCATCCTTCTCCTTCCTCCAAACACAGCGAGTGGAGTTTAGACCAAAAAGCTCTATTTTTGTCTCATCAGACCACATGACCTTCTCCCATTCCTCCTCTGGATCATCCAGATGGTCATTGGCAAACTTCAGACGGTCCTGGACATGCGCTGGCTTGAGCAGGGGGACCTTGCGTGCGCTGCAGGATTTTAATCCATGACGGCGTAGTGTGTTACTAATGGTTTTCTTTGAGACTGTGGTCCCAGCTCTCTTCAGGTCATTGACCAGGTCCTGCCGTGTAGTTCTGGGCTGATCCCTCACCTTCCTCATGATCATTGATGCCCCACGAGGTGAGATCTTGCATGGAGCCCCAGACCGAGGGTGATTGACCGTCATCTTGAACTTCTTCCATTTTCTAATAATTGCGCCAACAGTTGTTGCCTTCTCACCAAGCTGCTTGCCTATTGTCCTGTAGCCCATCCCAGCCTTGTGCAGGTCTACAATTTTGTCCCTGATGTCCTTACACAGCTCTCTGGTCTTGGCCATTGTGGAGAGGTTGGAGTCTGTTTGATTGAGTGTTTGGACAGGTGTCTTTTATACAGGTAACGAGTTCAAACAGGTGCAGTTAATACAGGTAATGAGTGGAGAACAGGAGGGCTTCTTAAAGAAAACTAACAGGTCTGTGAGAGCCGGAATTCTTACTGGTTGGTAGGTGATCAAATACTTATGTCATGCAATAAAATGCAAATTAATTACTTAAAAATCATACAATGTGATTTTCTGGATTTTTGTTTTAGATTCCGTCTCTCACAGTTGAAGTGTACCTATGATAAAAATAACAGACTACATGCTTTGTAAATTGGAAAACCTGCAAAATCGGCAGTGTATCAAATTCTTGTTCGCCCCACTGTATATATTTCCCCTATCACACTTTTCATCCTTCTTCAAAATATACTTTCCTGCAACCCGCCTCACTCAATGTGGAACGGATTCTATTATTTACTTACCTTTTATCTAGAATCTCCAGTTGAAACTAGCTAGCCAGCTAACTAGCTACTTGCTATTAGCCACCGTTAGCGGTTTTCACCCAGAACATCAGATCACAACTGCCCCCAAACAAGCACCAGTTAGCCTTGAGCTAGCCTTGAGCCAGGCCCATATCCCGGGTATCTACCTCTCTGTCTACCGGACGGGAGTAGCCAGCTAACTAGCTACCTGCTATTAGCCACCGTTAGCGAGTTTTTTCACCATTTTCCGTTGCCTGCACTGCCTACCAGCCAGCTCTAGCCTGGACTATTATCGGCCAGTCTGCACGGCGCGTTATCAACCCAGAACATATCAGATTTTCTGCCGGAATCACTGAATCACTGGACCTTTAACACCGGATCATCGCAACTAGCTAGCTGCAACCGAATGGATGTTGTGGTTGGCTAATCAGCCTTGAGCTAGCCTCGAGTCAGGCCCATCTCCCGGCTATCTACCTCTCTGTCAACCGGACGGGACCTCCTAGTGTCGACACGGAGCCCCGCCGATCCATCACGACTGGTCTGCTGACGTAATCGTCTGTGGTTTCAACAGGCTTCCCGTTGCGATGACCATGAAGATCCATCTGCTAGCCCCGGCCCGCTAGCACACGCAATTGATCGCCTGTGCTGTAGCACCAATTCGAACTGCTCTCGGACTCACATTGCTGTTCACTGGACCTTATGATCACTCAGCTGCACAGCTGATGCCTGCTGGACTGTTCCTTTACACGGTACCCTGTCCTGTTTTATCTGTTTAGCCTCAGCCCAAACTTTCATCGCCATTACCAGTTGTTGTCTTAGCTCTCTCGAACAACACCTGTGATTACTTTATGCCTCTCTCCCATGTCAATATGCCTTGCCTATGGCTGTTCCAGTTAGTTCTTATTATTCAATTTTACTGTAGAGCCCCAAGTCCCTCTCAAACTGCCTTAAATAGCTCCTTTGTTCCACCCCCCATACACGTGGAGACCGGCTCAATCAGAGCTTCCAGTGATGCTATCTCTTTCATTGTTACCCAATGCTTAGGTTTACCTCCACTGTACTCATATCCTTCCATATCCTTGTCTGTACATAATGCCCTGAATCTATTCTACAACGCCTGGAAATCTGCACCTTTTATTCTCTGTACCCAACACACTAGAAGACCAGTTCTTAAAGCCTTTAGCCATATCGTTATGCTAGTCCTCCTCTGTTCCTCTGGTGATGTAGAGGTTAACCCAGGCCCTGCAGCCCCCAGTATCACTCCTACTCCCCAGGCGCTATCATTTGTTGACTTCTGTAACCGTAAAAGCCTTGGCTTTTTGCATATTCACAACAGAAGCCTCCTTCCTAAGTTTGAGTTATTCACTGCGTTAGCACACTCCGCCAACCCTGATGTTCTAGCAGTGTCTGAATCCTGACTTAGGAAGGCCACCAAAAATTCAGAAATGTCCATCCCCAACTACAACATTTTCTGTCTAGATAGAACTGCCAAAAGGGGTGGAGTTGCAATCTACTGTAGAGATAGCATGCAGAGTTCTATCATACTATCCAGGTCTGTGGCCAAACAGTTTGAGCTCCTACTAAAAATCCACCTTTCCAGAAATAAGTGTCTCACTGTTTCCACTTGCTACAGACCCCCCTCAGCCCCCAGCTGTGCCCTGGACACCATATGTGAATTGATTTCCCCCATCTATCCTCAGAGTTCGTACTGCTTGGTGACCTAAACTGGAATATGCTTAACACCCCTGCCATCCTACAATCCAAACTAGATGCCCTCAATCTCACACAAATTATCAAGGAACCTACCAGGTACAACCCTAAATCCGTAAACATGGGCACCCTCATAGATATCATTCTGACTAACCTACCCTCTAAATACACCGACTGCCTTATTGCCTGCGTCCGTAACGGGTCCGCGGTCAAACGACCACTCCTCATCACTGTCAAACGCTCCCTAAAACACTTTAGCGAACAGGCCTTCCTAATTGACCTGGCCCAGGTATCCTGGATGGATATCGATCTCATTCCGTCAGTAGAGGATGCCTGGTTGTTCTTTAAAACTGATTTCCTCTCAATCTTAAATAAGCATGCCCCATTCAAAAAATTCAGAACTAAGAACAGATATAGCCCCTGGTTCTCTTCAGACTTGACTGCCCTTGACCAGCACAAAAACATCCTGTGGCGTACTGCATTAGCATCGAACAGCCCCCGCGATATGCAACTTTTCAGGGAAGTTAGGAACCAATATACACAAGCAGTTAGGAGAGCAAAGGCTAGCTTTTTCGAACAGAAATTTGCATCCTGTAACTCCAAAACGTTTTGGGACACTGTAAAGTCCATGGAGAATGAGAGCACCTCCTCCCAGCTGCCCACTGCACTGAGGCTAGGAAACACTATCACCACCGATAAATCTACAATAATCGAGAATTTCAACAAGCGTTTTGCTACGGCTGGCCATGCTTTCCACCTGGCTACCACTACCCCGGCCACCAGCTCTGCACCCTCTGCTGCAACTTGCCCATGCCCCCCCACTTCTCCTTCACACAAATTCAGACAACTGATGTTCTGAAAGAGCTGCAAAATCTGGACCCCTACAAATTATCTGGGCTAGACAGTCTGGACCCTTTTCTTTCTAAATTTAGCCGCCGAAATTGTCGCAGTCCATATTACTAGCCTGTTCAACCTCTCTTTCGTAACGTCTGAGATCCCCGGAGATTGGAAAGCTGCCACAGTCATCCCCCTCTTCAAAGGGTGTAACACTCTACATCCAAACTGTTACAGACCTATATCCATCCTGTCCTGCCTTTCGAAAGTTTTTGAAAGCCAAGTTAACAAACAGATCACCGACCATTTCGAATCCCACCGTACCTTCTCCGCTATGCCATCCGGTTTCCGAGCTGGTCATGGGTGCACCTCAGCCACGCTCAAGGTGCTAAACGATATTTTAACCGCGATCGATAATAGACAGTACTGTGCAGCCGTCTTCATCGACCTGGCCAATGCTTTCGACTCTGTCAACCACTGCATTCTTATTGGCAGACTAAATAGCCTTGGTTTCTCAAATGACTGCCTCGCCAGGTTCACCAACTACTTCTCAGATAGAGTTCAATGTGTCAAATCGGAGGGCCTGTTGTCTGGACCTATGACAGTCTCTATGGGGGTGCCACAGGGTTAAATTCTCAGGCCAACTCTTTTCTCTGTGTATATCAATGATGTCGCTCTTGCTGCTGGTGACTCTCAGATCCACCTCTACGCAGACAACACCATTTTATATACATCTGGCCCCTCATTGGACACTGTGTTAACAAACCTCCAAACGAGCTTCAATGCCATACAACACTCCTTCCGTAGCCTCCAACTGCTCATAAACACTAGTAAAACTAAATGCATGCTCTTCAGTCGAACGCTGCTTGCACCCGCCCACCCGACTAGAATCACTACTCTCGGTGGGTCTGACTTATAATATGTGGACAACTTCAAATACCTAGGTGTCTGGTTAGACTGTAAACTCTCCTTTCAGACTCACATTATGCATCTCCAATCTAAAGTTAAATCTAGAATCGGCTTCCTATTTTGCAACAAAGCCTCCTTCACTCATGCTGCCAAACATGCCCTCGTAAAACGGACTATCCTACCGATCCTTGACTTCGGCGATGTCATTTACAAAATAGCCTCCAACACTCTACTCAGCAAATTGGATGTAGTCTATCACAGTGCCATCCGTTCTGTCACCAAAGCCCCATATACTACCCACCACTGTGACCTGTACGCTCTTGTTGGCTGGTCCTCACTACATATTCGTCACCAAACCCACTGGCTTCAGATCGTCTATAAATCACTGCTAGGCAAATCCCTGCCTTATCTTAGCTCATTGGTCACCATAGCAACACCCAGCCGTAGTATGCGCTCCAGCAGGTATATCTCACTGGTCATCCCCAAAGCCAACACCTCCTTCGGCCGCCAGGTAGCTTAGTGGTTAAGAGCGTTGTGCCAGTAACCGAAAGGTCGCTGGTTCTAATCCCCAAGCCGACTAGGTGAAAAATCTGTCGATGTGCCCTTGAGCAAGGCACTTAACCCTGATTGCTCCTGTAAGTCGCTCTGGATAAGAGCGTCTACTAAATGACTAAAATGTAAATGTAATTCCTTCCAGTTCTCTGCTGCCAATGACTGGAACGAACTGCAAAAATCTCTGAAGCTGGAGACTCTTATCTCCCTCATTAACTTTAAGCATCAGTTGTCAGAGCAGCTTACCAATCACTGCACCTGTACACAGCCCATCTGACATAGCCCACCCAACTACCTCATCCCCATATTGTTATTTATTTTGCTCATTTGCACCCCAGTATCTCTATTTGCACATCATCTCTGCACATCTATCATTCCAGTGTTAATACTAAATTGTAATTATTTTGCACTGTGGCCTATTTATTGCCTTACCTCCATAACTTGCTACATTTGCACACACTGTAAATATATTTTCTGTTGTATTTTTGACTTTATGTTTTGTTTACCCCATATGTAACTCTGTGTTGTTGTTTTTTATCGCACTGCTTTGCTTTATCTTGGCCAGGTCACAGTTGTAAATGAGAACTTGTTCTCAACTGGTTTACCTGGTTAAATAAAGGTGAAATAAATACAATGAAAATAAAAAATAAAAATAAAAATTAGACAACCGCAGGTACATCTGAAGTATCCATTCTAACCACTACTACTACCAGAAACCCTACCAAGGACATTGGGATCTCTGGTGGGCAAACCAGAGTCCTACATCATCAACTCAACTATCGAGGACAGCTACACGTAAATACATGTTGCATTTCTAATCCGAATGAGCGTTTAGTGGGGTTTTAAGCGTTTGTATTTCTGTGAGTGTAGTTTCCAAAGTAACCACGATAGTTTGAATCTCTGTCCCTTCCACTCTGACCCTCCTTCTACCCAAGGATTCATGCTATTGTTAGTCCAGTCCACTAGGGACCTGTTTTTATTGTATTACGTTAGTAATCAATAACCTATGTGTGTGTGTGTGTTTGTATTGTGTTATTATTTAGTTAGTTACTAAATAAATAATTAAGCCAATTTGTGTATTGCTTATTCATCAATAAGGTTAGGGTTCTTGCAGGTTCAAGGATTATGCAGCGTTCAGAATGAGACTGATAAGAGAGAATTATTTAAATAAGTGACTGTTATCGATGTATAACATATATATATTCTAAGAGTTTAATTCAGGAGATGATAACTCGTTAAACAACTTCTTCCGTGGTGCCCCAAATTCCTAATGAGTTAATTGTTACACGATTAATTTAATCGAGTGACAATTAAACAGTTAGGTGATTCGATAAATAACAGTCATACATTAAAGTAAGTCACGTCATGTCACAAGCATGTGTGAAACTCAGCCTTCAGTCCTATCCATCGTCAAACTGAAGCAGGCAGTGACTTGCAGTGAGTGCCATGTCATGTTTGTGCTAGAAATACAAAGCCACTCTTGGAGCAAAATGGAAGTTGATGAAAAGGCTCTTTAAGTGTTTTGAAGCATGTTTTTGTATTTCGCTGTAATCAGAAGTTGGATTCAAGTGATATATAGAGCACCCTCTTCAAGAGTAATTGAATACATCCTACACATTCAGTGTGGACTTCAATTCATGCATATTTTCAATTCAATGCAAAGGAATGACATTGTATGTTTCCCTTTGCCGTGTCAAGAGGGCAAAGTACTTCATTTAATATGCAGCTAGTGGGATGTTTAAATGAATAATCGCTATTTACTATTAACATGGACATTGAGTAATTGACCCTGACCTGTCATTAACATATGTGAGATCTATGAAATTATTATAATAATATGCATATACCACCTACTGATGGAAACGTATGGACCGTATGGATATTAGGCTGTATAATAACCTTTGGTTTAATGTTTTGTTTCGGTCACAAAAAAATTACTTACCCAGCTTCAAGCAGCTTTGCCCGCTTGCTGTCCTCTAGAGATGTTCTGAAATAATTTGGTGGATTTTTCAACACTTTTCAAAACTTTTCAAAACTTACACTTAAAAACGTGGTTGACTGGACACCATTTGCTGAACTGAGTATTTGTGTGATATACTGGACCTTAGCTCTATAAGTTACTTCCTGAATATTTCCTACTCCCTTTCCTGGTTATAGATGAACTAACTTCCTGGTTATAGGGGAGCCAACTGGGCTGGTTGGCTGGTCTGGACTAACTTCCTGGTTATAGGGGAGCCGACTGGGCTGGTTGGCTGGTCTGGACTGTACTCACAGAACCTTTACAGTTTTTTTGGATTGCTTACACACTAAAATTAAAAGTAGTACACTATTAGCAAAACCTTACACTCAAGAAGCAAAACATCAGCCCATATTTGCACAACTATAAGCACATTGTCAACCTTACACTTGTTGCAAAACTCTACACACAGTGATTTGCAAAACACTAAACACAGTTAACATACATTACACACAAAAATCTATCATGAAGTCACGTCCTTGCAATACCAAAGCACTGACTGTCAAATTACCACACCGTCCAACCAATTGGTTCAACACAGTCATCAGGTGTGCAAACACTCGTTTGCTTAATTGTAGACACACCAATCAGGTGTATAAGCACTATAAAAAGCAGCAGGTGTTTTCATCGGTCTTCAAGCACAATGGAAAGAGTCAGAGAAAGAGTAAGACGAGGAGGAGGAGGAGGACGAGGAGAACGAGGAGGACGAGGAGGAGGACGAGGAGGAGGAGGAAGGGGAGGAAGAGGAAGAGGAAGAGGAAGACAAGAAGGTGCTCAAAGAGGACCGAATCTGACAAATGAGATCCGCGCAACACTGGTTGACCACATTGTCAACCACGGCCTGACGCTGAGGGAGGCTGGACTGCGAGTACAGCCAAATCTAAGCCGATATACAGTGGCAAGTGTGATGAGAACATTTCGACTGGAAAATAGGTATTGTAAAAATATCATCATATCAAAAACATCTGCACGGTTTCAGTAACTGCTTACAGTACTATATTCTATGCACTATCAGCACTTCTGTTACCTTTTCCTGTGAAATTACTGTACTATTGTATACTGTTTTTTTTTCTACATAGGATTGAGGGTCAGGGACGACAAGGGGGAAGGCCTCCTATGTTCACAGAACAGCAAGAGAGGGAGATAGTAAACATGGTTTTGGCCAACAATGCTATAACACTCAAGCAGCTCCAAGCTAACATTGTCAATAACCACGCCATTTTCAACGATATCCATCAGGTCTCAACATCAACACTGGCACGCATCCTAAAAAAAAAACATATTCAAATGAAGCAAATTTATCGAGTGCCTTTCGAGCGCAATTCCGAAAGGGTGAAACGACTGCGGCATGATTATGCAGAGGTATGTATTCACTTTAGCAGTGTGATCTTGCATACTGTCTCATAATCTTTTACTGTACTGTAATATGTATACTAGATCTACACTGAACTACACAATTTTGCCTGACACTGTTTTTCAGAGAGTTGTACGAATGGATGGAGAGGAGATCCAGCATGAGTTCATTTACGTAGATGAGGCTGGGTTCAACCTGACGAGAACACGAAGGAGGGGAAGAAACATCATTGGCCACAGGGCTATAGTCAATGTCCCAGGGCAACGTGGGGGTAATATAACACTCTGTGCAGCCATTACACAGAATGGGGTCCTCCACCGCCATGCCCATATGGGCCCTTACAACACAGCACTCATACTTACATTCTTGGACCAATTGCACAGCATAACAGCAACAAATCAAATCGATCATATGCAATACATTGTTGTCTGGGACAATGTGTCTTTCCACCGCTCTGCTCTGGTTCAGAACTGGTTTCAGCAACATCCACATTTCACCGTCCTATATCTTCCACCATACTCTCCATTCCTCAACCCTATAGAAGAGTTTTTCTCGGCATGGCGGTGGAAGGTATATGATCTCCGTCTCCAGGCTGAGGTACCCCTCATTCAAGCCATGGAGGAGGCCTGTGACCAGATGGAGGTAGCAGCAATGCAAGGATGGATTCGTCATTCAAGACGTTTCTTTCCAAGGTGTCTTGCTAATGACAACATTGCCTGCGATGTTGATGAAATTCTCTGGCCAGATCCAGCTAGGCGAAGAGACAATGTCTAGTTATTTTTTTAAAAATTTTTTGAACTTACAATACGTAAAGTGACGTTTGGTTACAGTATTATGAATCTCCATGTCAACATTTTGGGCGTGTTGAGAAATAAATGAGTTTCTTCAGTCTGCAACATTGGTCTTGTGTAGTGTTTGGTGAATTTACATTATATTTGTACTTTGTTGATAGTAGCCTACTCTAATCATAGGGAAGTAGAAGTGCTAAAAGTGTTTTTGGTTTATCACAGCAGAGTGTAACTCGTGCAAACAGAGTATAGTAATGTGAAACGTGTGTGTTTCATATGGTAACAAAGTGTGGTTTTTAAAAAGAAGTGTATAGTTTTTACAAGAGTGTTTAATTTTGCAAAGGATCTGTAGTGTTTTGCTAATTGGGTGTGTGGTTGTGCTAATTGTGTGTAGTGTTTTGAAAACACGGGCCCTGTTTTGTAAATCGTGCTTAAGCAATCAAAAAAAACTGTAATCTGATTGAAATGGTAGGGAGACCAGAGGAGGGAGAGCAGTTTGTGTCCCCTGGTCATCCAACTCCTGGTCATTGTGATCCCCTAAATTATTTTGTGACCATATCAAAGAAATTAAGCTAATAAAAATGTTTTACAGAAGAGGACCTCTCATGGGTCTTGATCCCACACATTCAGCATTCAGAAAACAAAGACAGATTTTGATGTGAAGAGGGGGAAGAAGATGGACATGGAGTAATGTTGAAATGGGGGGAAGGAAGGATGGAGAAGGAGGGAGAGGGCAGCAGAGGGCTGTCAGCTACTGAGAGGGAGAAGGAGGGAGAGGGCTGTAGAGGGCTGTCAGCTGGTGAGAGGGAGAAGGAGGGAGAGGGCTGCAGAGGGCTGTCAGCTGGTGAGAGGGAGGAGGCAGAGGGCTGCAGATGCCTGTCAGCTGGTGAGAGGGAGAAGGAGGGAGAGGGCTGCAGAGGGCTGTCAGCTGGTGAGAGAGGGCTGCAGAGGGCTGTCAGCTGGTGAGAGGGAGAAGGAGGGAGAGGGCTGCAGAGGGCTGTCAGCTGGTGAGAGGGAGAAGGAGGGAGAGGGCTGCAGAGGGCTGTCAGCTGGTGAGAGGGAGGAGGCAGAGGGCTGCAGATGCCTGTCAGCTGGTGAGAGGGAGAAGGAGGGAGAGGGCTGCAGAGGGCTGTCAGCTGGTGAGAGAGGGCTGCAGAGGGCTGTCAGCTGGTGAGAGGGAGAAGGAGGGAGAGGGCTGCAGAGGGCTGTCAGCTGGTGAGAGGGAGAAGGAGGGAGAGGGCTGCAGAGGGCTGTCAGCTGGTGAGAGGGAGAAGGAGGGAGAAGGCTGCAGAGGGCTGTCCCAACTGGACACACACTGGTTAAATCAACGTTGCTTCAACATAATTTCAATGAAATTGAATGGAGGGGAAAGAGGGGTAAAAGGAGAGTGAGTGTTTGAGTGTGTAGGGGCCTGTGGAGGAAAGAGGGAGAGAGGGAGGGGATGGAGGGGTGAGAGCAGATCGGAGTTTGTGAGTGTGTCGGGGCCTGTGGAGGAGGAGGAGGAGGAGGAGGAGGGAGCCAGGGGATGGAGGGCTGAGAGGAGATCGGAGCATGTGAGTGTGGCGGGGCCTGAAAATGAATCCTGTCAGATCCCCAGCGCAGTACATATTGGGATTAATGAAGGGGAATGTTCAGGCAGGAAGATCTTCACACCCAGTCAATTATTAATACAGAGTAGCAGAGAGACGGGGGGGGGGGTAGGGGAGAAAGACCCGAAAGAGAGGGGGAGCACTAGAGAGAGAGAGAGAGAGAGAGAGAGAGAGAGAGAGAGAGAGAGAGAGAGAGAAGGAGGGTGAAGTGAGAGAAGAAGAGAGAGAGTTGGTGCAAGAGAGAGTAGATGCACTGTTGGCGAGAATGATCTGCAGAGTGAAAAAGAGCAAGATGATAGAAAGGCAAGGGGTAAATAGTCCAACAAGCTCTCACACTCTCAAGTTAGAATTAGAGATAAACACTGATGAAATGGAGGAGGGGATGAAACAGAAGAGGGAAAGAGGACTAGGATGAGCTGGCATTGGCTTTACAGGGCAGAGTGAATGAGAGTGAGGCCTGGATACAGCCTGAATGTGAGCAGCCACACATTCTGGGGCTGGCAATGAGAGAGAAAGAGGGACAAACTCCTACCTGGAGGTGACAGCATTCCCTCCCCAAAATAATAATAATATATTTGCCATTTAGCAGACGCTTTTATCCAAAGCGACTTACAGTCATGCGTGCATACTTTTTTGTGTTTGGGTGGTCCCGGGGATCGAACCCACTACCCTGGCATTACAAGCGCCGTGCTCTACCAGCTGAGCTACAGAGGACCCATTTACCTCCCTAGACACAACAACGACAACATAACCAAAAATGGGTCACAACCCCTGCAGCTCTGTCGGACGCTGGGTATGTACAGTGCCTTGCAAAAGTATTCATCCTCCTTGGCGTTTATCCTATTTTCTTGCATTACAACCTGTAATTTAAATGGATTTTTATTTGGATTTCTTGTAATGGACATACACAAAATAGTCCAAATTGGTGAAGTTAAAAGAAAAAAATAACTTGTGTCAAGAAATTCTAAAAACTAAATAACAGAAAAGTGGTGTGTGCATATGTATTCATTCCCTTTGCTATGAAGCCCCTAAATAAGATCTGGTGCAAACAATTACCTTCAGAAGTCACATAATCAGTTAAAAAAAGTCAACCTGTGTACAATCTAAGTGTCACATGATCTCAGCATATATACACCTGATCTGAAAGGCCCCAGAGTCTGCAACACCACTAAGCAAGGGGCAGCACCAAGAAAGTGGCACCATGAAGATAAAGGAGCTCTCCAAACAGGTCAGGGACAAAGTTGTGGAGAAGTAAAGATCAGGGTTGGGTTATAAAAAAAATATCAGAAACTTTGAACATCCCATGGAGCACCATTAAATCCATTATAAAAAAATGCAAAGATTATGGCACCACAACACACCTGCCAAGAGAGGGCCGCCCACCAAAACTGACAGACCAGGCCAGGAGGGTATTAATCAGAGGCAATAAAGAGACCAAAGATAACCCTGAAGGAGCTGCAAAGTTCCACAGCGGAGAATGGAGTATCTGTCCATAGGACCACTTTAAGCCGTACACTCCACAGACCTGGGCTTTACGGAAGAGTGGCCAGAAAAAAGCCATTGCTTAAAGAAAAAAATAAGCAAACACATTTGGTGTTCGCCAAAAGCCAAGTGGGAGACTCCCCAAACATATGGAAGAAGGTCCTCTGGTCAGATGAGACTCAAATTTAGCTTTTTGGCCATCAAGGAAAACGCTATGTCTGGCGCAAACCCAACACCTCTAATTATCCCGAGAACACCATCCCCACAGTGAAGCATGGTGTTGGCAGCATCATGCTGTGGGGATATTTTTCATCGGCAGGGACTGGGAAACTGGTCAGAATTGAAGGAATGATGGATGGCGCTCAATACAGGGATATTCTTAAGGGAAAGCTGTTTCAGTCTTCCAGAGATTTGAGACTAGGACGGTGGTTCACCTTCCAGCAGGACAATGACCCTAAGCATACTGCTAAAGCAACACTCGAGTGGTTTAAGGGGAAACATTTAAATGTCTTGGAATGGCCTAGTGAAAGCCCAGACCTCAATTTAATTGAGAATCTGTGGTATGACTTAAAAATTGCTTTACACCAGTGGAACCCATCCAACTTGAAGGAGCTGGAGCAGTTTTTCCTTGAAGAATGGGAAAAGATTCCAGTGGCTAGAAATGCCAAGCTTATAGAGACATACCCCCAAGACACTTGCAGCTGTAATTGCTGCAAAAGTGGGCTCTACAAAGTATTGACCCTGGGGTGGTGAATAGTTATGCACGCTCAAGTGTTCTGTTTTTTAAAATGGATTTCTTGTTTGTTTCACAATAAAAAAACATTTTGCATCTTCAAAGTTGTAGGCATGTTGTGTAAATCAAATGATACAAACCCCCCCAAAATCTATTTTAATTCCAGGTTGTAAGGCAACAAAATAGGAAAAATGCCAAGGGTGGTGAATACTTTCGCAAGCCACTGTACATAGTCAATGGTAGGCTTCGAGGGGACTCCTACGGTAGGTACACATATAGCTCATGTCTTGGCAGTAGTACTGTAGACTACTTTATCAGTGACCTCAACCCAGAGTCTCTTAGAGCGTTCATAGTCAGTCCACTGACATCCATATCAGTTCACAACAAAATATAACTCTACTTGAACAGAGCCATGCTCAACCATAAGGTATCAAAGCCAAAGGAACTGAATAATATTAAGAAATTCTATAGATGGAAGGAAAGTAGTGTGGAAATCTACCAAAAAACTATTAGGCAACAACAAATTAAATGCCTTCTAAACAAATTCCTGGACAAAATGTTTCTCTGTAATAGTGAAGGTGTAAACTTGAAATAGAACAACTAAACAGTATATTTGACCTATCAGCTTCCCTATCAAATCTAAAAATGTCAAACAGACAACCTAAGAAAATTAACAACAATGACAAATGGTTTCATGAAGAATGCAAAAACCTAAGAAATTTAGAAACCTATCCAACCAAAAACATAGATATCCAGAAAACCTGAGCCTACGCCTTCACCATGGTGAATCACTAAAACAACACAGAATTACACTATGGAAAAAGATTGAACAGCACGTCAGAAATCAGCTCAATGTAACTGAATAATCCACAGAATCTAACCACTTCTGGGAAAATTGGAAAACTCTAAACAAACAACAACCCGAAAAGTTATCTATCCAAAACAGAGATGTATGGATAAACCACTTCTCCAATCTCTTTGGCCCTATAACAAAGAACAAACAGCAAAAACATATACAGTTGAAGTCGGAAGTTTACATACACTTAGGTTGAAGTCATTAAAACTTGTTTTTCAACCACTCCACAAATTTCTTGTTAACAAACTATCGTTTTGGCAAGTTGGTTAGGACATCTACTTTGTGCATGACACAAGTAATTTTTCCAACAATTGTTTACAGACAGATTATTTCACTTATAATTCACTGTATCACAATTCCAGTGGTTCAGAAGTTTACATACACTAAGTTGACTGTGCCTTTAAACAGCTTGGAAAATTCCAGAAAATGATGTCATAACTTTAGAAGCTTCTGATAGGATAATTGACATCATTTGAATCAATTGGAGGTATACCTGTGGATGTATTTCAAGGCCTACCTTCAAACTCTGTGCCTGTTTGCTTGACATCATGGGAAAATCTAAAGAAATCAGCCAAGACCTCAGAAAACAAATGGTAGACCTCCACAAGTCTGGGTCATCCTTGGGAGCAATTTCCAAACGCCTTAAGGTACGACGTTCATCTGTACAAACAATAGTACGCAAGTATAAACACCATGGGTCCACGCAGCCGTCATACCGCTCAGGAAGAACGCGTGTTCTGTCTCCTAGAGATGAACGTACTTTGGTGCGAAAGTGCCAATCAATCCCAGAACAACAGCAAAGGACCTTGTGAAGATGCTGGAGGAAACCGGTACAAAAGTATCTATATCCACAGTAAAACGAGTCCTATATCGACGTAACCTGAAAGGCCGCTCAGCAAGGAAGAAGCCCCTGCTCCAAAACCGCCATAAAAAAGCCAGACTACGTTTTGTAACTGCACATGGGGACAAAGATCATACTTTTTGGAGAAATGTCCTCTGGTCTGATGAAACACAAATAGAACAGTTTGGCCATAATGACCATCGTTATGTTTGGAGGAAAAGGGTGGTGGCTTGCAAGCTGAAGAACACCATCCCAACCGTGAAGCATGGGGGTGGCAGCATCATGCTGTGGGGGTGCTTTGCTGCAGGAGGGACTGGTGCACTTCACAAAATAGATGGCATCATCAGGAAGGAAAATTATGTGGATATATTGAAGCAACATCTCAAGTCAGGAAGTTAAAGCTTGGTCGCAAATGGGTCTTCCAAATGGACAATGACCCCAAGCACACATCCAAAGTTGTGGCAAAATGGCTTAAGTACAACAAAGTCAAGGTATTGGAGTGGCCATCACAAAGCCCTGACCTCAATCCTATATAAAATGTGTGGGCAGAACTGAAAAAGCGTGAACGAACAAGGAGGCAAGGTCACAGTTGTAAATGAGAACTTGTTCTCAACTGGCTTACCTGGTTAAATAAACGTGAAATATATATATTTTTTTAAACCTGACTCAGTTACACTAGCTCTGTCAGGAGGAATGGGCCAAAATTCACCCAACTTATTGTGCGAAGCTTGTGGAAGGCTACCCGAAACGTTTGACCCAAGTTAAACAATTTAAAGGCAATGCTACCAAATACTAATTGAGTGTATGTAAACTTCTGACCCACTGGGAATGTGATGAAAGAAATAAAAGCTGAAAGAAATCATTCTCTCTACTATTATTCTGACATTTCACATTCTTAAAATAAAGTGGTAATCCTAACTGACCTAAAACAGCTCATTTTTACTAGGATTAAATTTACATTTTAGTCATTTAAATGTATTTGGCTAAGGTGTATGTAAACTTCGACTTCAACTGTACATGATCGAATAAAAATCTTAGAATCAACTATTAAAGACTACCAGAGCCCACTGGATTCTCAAATTACATTGAATTAATTACTGGACAAAATACAAACCCTCCAACCCAAAAAGGCCTTTGGGGTTGATGGTATCCTCAATGAAATGATAAAATATACAGACCATAAATTCCAATTGGCTATACTTAAACTCTTTAACATCATCCACAGCTCTGGCATATTCCTTAATATTTGGAACCAAGGGCTGATCACCCCATCCACAAAAGTGGAGACAAATTTGACCCCAATAACTACCGTGGGATATGCGTCAACAGCAACCTTGGGAAAATCCTCTTCATTATCATTAACAGCAGACTCTTACATTTCCTCAGCGAAAACAATGTACTGATCAAATGTCAAATTGGCTTTTTACCAAATTACCGTACGACAGACCACGTATTCACCCTGCACACCCTAATTGACAAACAAACAAACCAAAACAAAGGCAAAGTCTTCTCATGCTTTTGTCAGAAGGCGACGGTGAAATGTGGTAGGCGAAGTCAAACGCAGGACACAGAGCTTACTGGAAACGTACTTTACTTTACAGTAACCAGAGAAGAATAACATCTCCATACAAGGAGGAAAACAACCCGCACACTAACACTGCCGAAGACGAATACAATAACCCACAACACACAATGCACGACAGAGGGTTAAATAGGGGAAACAATACAACATAATGGGGAACAGGTGTACACAATCAGGACAAAACAAGTCAAACACCGAAACATAGATCGGTGGCAGCTAGTACTCTGGGGACGACGAATGCCGAAACCTGCCCGAGCAAGGAGGAGGAGCAGCCTCGGCTGATTCCGTGACAGCTTTGTTGATTTCAAAAAAGCTTTCGACTCAATTTGGAATGAGGGCCTGCTATACAAATTGATGGAAAGTGGTGTTGGGGGGAAAACATACGACATTATCAAATCCATATAAACAAGCAACAAGTGTGCTGTTACAATTGGCAAAAACACACACATTTCTTTCCACAGGGCCGGGAGGTGAGACAGGGATGCAGCTTAAGCCCCACCCTCTTCAACATTTATATCAACGAATTGGCGAGGGCACTAGAACAGTCTGCAGCACCTGGCCTCACCCTACTAGAATCTGAGGTCAAATGTCTACTGTTTGCTGATGATATGGTGCTTCTGTCCCCAACCAAGGAGGGCCACAAGCAGCACCTATATCTTATGCACAAATTCTGTCAGACCTGGGCCCTGACAGTAAATCTCAGTAACACAAAAATAATTGTGTTCCAAAAAAGGTCCAGTTGCTAGGACCACGAATACAAAATCCATCCAGACACAACAACAAAAGAGAAAACTAGATTGCTTTTTGGCCCTAAACAGAGAGTATACAGCGGCAGAATACCTGACCACTGTGACTGACCCAAAATTAAGGACATCTTTGACTATGTACAGACTCAATGAGCATAGCATTGCTATTGAGAAAGGCCGCCGAAGGCAGACCTGGCTCTCAAGAGAAGACAGGCTATGTGCACACTGCCCACAAAATGAGGTGGAAACTGAGCTGCACTTCTTAACATCCTGCCAAATGTATGACCATATTAGAGACACATATTTCCCTCAGATTACACAGAACCACAAAGAGTTAGAAAACGAATCAAATTTTTATAAACTCCCATTTCTATTGGGTGAAATACCACAGTGTGCAATCACAGCAGAAATATTTGTGACCTGTTGCCACAATAAAAGGGCTACCATTGAAGATCAAACACCATTGTAAATAAAACCTACAGTGGGGAAAAAAAGTATTTAGTCAGCCACCAATTGTGCAAGTTCTCCCACTTAAAAAGATGAGAGAGGCCTGTAATTTTCATCATAGGTACACGTCAACTATGACAGATAAAATGAGAAAAAAAATACAGAAAATCACATTGTAGGATTTTTTATTAATTTATTTGCAAATTATGGTGGAAAATAAGTATTTGGTCAATAACAAAAGTTTCTCAATACTTTGTAATATACCCTTTGTTGGCAATGAAACAGGTCAAACGTTTTCTGTAAGTCTTCACGTTGTTTTCACACACTGTTGCTGGTATTTTGGCCCATTCCTCCATGCAGATCTCCTCTAGAGCAGTGATGTTTTGGGGCTGTCGCTGGGCAACACAGACTTTCAACTCCCTCCAAAGATTCTCTATGGGGTTGAGATCTGGAGACTGGCTAGGCCACTCCAGGACCTTGAAATGCTTCTTACGAAGCCACTCCTTCGTTGCCCGGGCGGTGTGTTTGGGATCATTGTCATGCTGAAAGACCCAGCCACGTTTCATCTTCAATGCCCTTGCTGATGGAAGGAGGTTTTCACTCAAAATCTCACGATACATGGCCCCATTCATTCTTTCCTTTACACGGATCAGTCGTCCTGGTCCCTTTGCAGGAAAACAGCCCCAAAGCATGATGGTTCCACCCCCATGCTTCACAGTAGGTATGGTGTTCTTTGGATGCAACTCAGCATTATTTGTCCTCCAAACACGACGAGTTGAGTTTTTACCAAAAAGTTATATTTTGGTTTCATCTGACCATATGACATTCTCCCAATCCTCTTCTGGATCAACCAAATGCACTCTAGCAAACTTCAGACGGGCCTGGACATGTACTGGCTTAAGTAGGGGGACACGTCTGGCACTGCAGGATTTGAGTCCCTGGCGGCGTAGTGTGTTACTGATGGTAGGCTTTGTTACTTTGGTCCCAGCTCTCTGCAGGTCATTCACTAGGTCCCCCCGTGTGGTTCTGGGATTTTTGCTCACCGTTCTTGTGATCATTTTGACCCCACGGGGTGAGATCTTGCGTGGAGCCCCAGATCGAGGGAGATTATCAGTGGTCTTGTATATCTTCCATTTCCTAATAATTGCTCCCACAGTTGATTTCTTCAAACCAAGCTGCTTACCTATTGCAGATTCAGTCTTCCCAGCCTGGTGCAGGTCTACAATTTTGTTTCCGGTGTCCTTTGACAGCTCTTTGGTCTTGGCCATAGTGGAGTTTGGAGTGTGACTGTTTGAGGTTGTGGACAGGTGTCTTTTATACTGATAACAAGTTCAAACAGGTGCCATTAATACAGGTAACGAGTGGAGGACAGAGGAGCCTCTTAAAGAAGAAGTTACAGGTCTGTGAGAGCCAGATATCTTGCTTGTGTGTAGGTGACCAAATACCTATTTTCCACCATAATTTGCAAATAAATTCATTAAAAATCCTAGAATGTGATTTTCTGGATTTTTTTTTTCTCATTTTGTCTGTTATAGTTGACGTGTACCTATGATGAAAATTACAGGCCTCTCTCCTCTTTTTAAGTGGGAGAGCTTGTACAATTGGTGGCTGACTAAATACTTTTTTTTCCCCCACTGTAGATATAATGATTCCCTGACTTCCTTTTATTAACCAGGAGAGAAAGATGGGTAGAAGAAAGCAAACAGAAATAATGAGAGGCGATTGTTGAGTAATTGACTACCCAGTGGACAGTTTTTTTTTAGAGGTTAAAAATTGACCTGTGAGCAGACTTTTACTGCTCTCTCTCCACTCCTCCGCTCCCCCTGTTTTCCTCTCCTCCGTTGATTCCTATTGATCTGTCGGTTATTGCTTGCCGCAGTTCATTTCTGTCACTGCAGTGTTTTTATGAGGAATAGAAAACTATTTGCCTTAGGGGATTTTCTCTAGGCTTAGAGTCTAACCTGATGCAAGAACACCGGTACAAACACACGTGCATGAACAAACAAACACACACACCCGCACACACATGCCATGGACCACCACACACTTACACATGCATGCATGCATGCAGGCACGCACGCAAGCAGGCACACACACACACACACACACACACACACACACACAAACACACACTCACACAGAAATGTAATTCAAATAGACACTTATTCATTCACAGCTACAATAATGAACAGTGGAGTATTAACAAAGTCAGATTATTAATTAGCTTATACACAATCACACCAAAGCAGCACCACAGTTTCTACTAGCTTCATATTCTAGCCAAAGGAGATTAAAAATAGAGAAATCAAAGGTTAAACCCTAACTCCAGGCAATAACCCAACAATCTCACTTTCCCATGTTTTATTTTCTCCATTTCTGTTCCATATTTCATATTAATGTCCATCTCTTTCTGGAGACTCCACCCACTGGGCACATTGTATCATTTCAATGTGGATAATTGGGTAATATTTGGCTAGATAAACCATCCAATGGAAAAACAATATCAGATATTTTGTTTAGTCTTTCAACCATTTAAAACACAGCAAAGTTCAAATGGGAATAGAATGTCAGATATTTAGTTTATTTATACAACAGATTAATGTGTTATCAATGTGCTTCATCTAATAGCAGAACCAAATGACCTGGATGGTAGTTGAGATTACATTAAAAGTATGTGGAGGCATTGATCAATTCCATTGGAGATTCTGCAGAGATTATTATAGCAATTGTGAAGATCTCCGCAGACCTGTGATGACCTATGCATGCTATCTTGAACATGCACGCTTTATATGCTTACATAAGAAGAAATGTATAGTTACAGTAACCTCAATGTGGCCATGGATGTTACTCATTTTATGGTTGAATGTTACATTAGTTTGGAAGACTTCACTTTGAGCTATTTACTGTATTGAAAAAGTAATATTGAATCGTGTTTGGTTGACCCTTCCAAATATCAACATTTAAAGGAGCTATATCTATGGCTGGGATATTTAACTCTTATTTTTGGTTGAGTTTGAGACGTGAATCCTACATATCATTTGTTAACTTGTCGACAAGTTAATAGGCTATTTATTGTATTTCAAAAGTGATACTGAATTGTGTTTGGTTGTCAACACAACCAAATATCAACATTTGAAGGAGATTGGTCTGCTGCTTGGGTAGTTCCATATGTGCCACTGACTTAGTCTGGCTTTAATTCCAGTTCGTCTACAAATTAATAATTGATATGTTCGATTCATTTCTCCTTCTCAACCAACAATCTAAGTTAAAGCGTAAGACTAAATCAAATCAAACTTTAAATGCACTTTAAATAAGGTTTGCTTTGATTTAGTTATTTTCTTTTAACTTGTATTTTTGGTTGAGATGGAGATGTGAATCCAACATTACTAATTTGTAGACACACTGGAATTAAAGCCAGTCTAAGTCAGTGGCACATAATCCAACTGTGAAATCAACCAAAGCTTGAAACTCTAGGCCTATTGTATTGTTGATTTTTAGTTGAAATCTGGGTTGAATAGAAACAATAGCTGTTGATGACTTTGCAAATGCTATATAGGCCTAAAAGCATCATTGATTATATATAAATGATAAAGTATGGTCACATTTCATTAGCTCTGTTAAACCTACCCTTTGCACTGACTTCGATAGCAACAGTGAATCTATTTCGTTTTTAAGTGGAGATCTCTCAACAATCTTTCACACGATAGCACATTGGTAATAATCAGTGACAAATATCCTAGCTAAGCAAGGCTTGGTTAAAACCCTGGATGGGAGACCAAAGGGTAGCTGTAGATTTTCTGATAGTTGAAGATCTGACGTTGTTTTAAAGGCACAAATTCAACATATGTTACACAAGGCTGGGCTATGTTGAAATTTGGTTACCATGATGACATAATTATGTTGTTGAAATTTGACCTTCAAAACAAAAGTTTACATTGTTAACTTTTTTTTTTAATCCAATAAATTTTCCAAGTAAATTGATTTAAACAGTTTGTGCCCAGTGGGCAGCCAGCACGCCTGCCTTATTGACTGTAATCGATTAGTTCCACATGGATCTGATGGGGAAGTGGAGGAGTAAGCTCTCTCTCTCTCTTTCTCTCTCTCTCTCTGTCTCTCTCTCTCTGCCCAGAGAAACACAGGTTGCGTCCCAAATAGCACCCTATTCCATTTACAGGTAACTGCCAAAATAATGGAAACACTTGAGTAAATGAGGGATACAAAGTATATTGAAAGCAGGTGCTTCCACACAGGATTGGTTCCAGAGTGAATTAAGCAATTAACATCCCATCATGCTTAGGGTCATGTGTAAAAATGCTGGGCAGGCCAATATTTTGCCTACAATGGCTATGCCCCCATAGGATGACATTGCCCCCATCCACAGGGCACGAGTGGTCACTGAATGATTTGATGGGCATGAAAATGATGTAAACCATATGCCATGGCCGTCTCAATCACCAGATCTCAAACCAACTGAACACTTATGGGAGATTCTGGAGTGGCACCTGAGACAGCTTTTTCCACCAGAATCAACAAAACACCAAATTACAGTGGGAAAAAAAACTATTTAGTCAGCCACCAATTGTGCAAGTTCTCCCACTTAAAAAGATGAGAGAGGCCTGTAATTGTCATCATAGGTACACGTCAACTATGACAGACAAATTGAGAAGAAAAAAAATCCAGAAAACCACATTGTAGGATTTTTTAGGAATTTATTTGCAAATTATGGTGGAAAATAGGTATTTGGTCACCTACAAACAAGCAAGATTTCTGGCTCTCAATGAACTGAAACTTCTTCTTTAAGAGGCTCCTCTGTCCTCCACTCGTTACCTGTATTAATGGCACCTGTTTGAACTTGTTATCAGTATAAAATACACCTGTCCACAACCTCAAACAGTCACACTCCAAACTCCACTATGGCCAAGACCAAAGAGCTGTCAAAGGACACCAAAAACAAAATTGTAGACCTGCACCAGGCTAGGAAGACTGAATCTGTAATAGGTAAGCAGCTTGGTTAGAAGAAATCAACTGTGGGAGCAATTATTAGGAAATGGAAGACATACAAGACCACTGATAATCTCCCTCGATCTGGGGCTCCACGCAAGATCTCACCCCGTGGGGTCAAAATGATCACAAGAATCCCAGAACCACACGGGGGGACCTAGTGAATGACCTGCAGAGAGCTGGGACCAAAGTAACAAAGCCTACCATCAGTAACACACTACGCCGCCAGACACTCAAATCCTGCAGTGTCAGACGTGTCCCCCTGCTTAAGCCAGTACATGTCCAGGCCCGTCTGAAGATTGCTAGAGTGCATTTGGATTATCCAGAAGAGGATTGGGAGAATGTCATATGGTCAGATGAAACCAAAATATAACTTTTTGGTAAAAACTCAACTCGTCGTGTTTGGAGGACAAAGAATGCTGAGTTGCATCCAAAGAACACCATACCTACTGTGAAGCATGGGGGTGGAAACATCATGCATTGGGGCTGTTTTTCTGCAAAGGGACCAGGACGACTGATCCGTGTAAAGGAAAGAATGAATGGGGCCATGTATCGTGAGATTTTGAGTGAAAACCTCCTTCCATCAGCAAGGGCATTGAAGATGGAACGTGGCTGGGTCTTTCAGCATGACAATGATCCCAAACACACCGCCCGGGCAATGAAGGAGTGGCTTCGTAAGAAGCATTTCAAGGTCCTGGAGTGGCCTAGCCAATCTCCAGATCTCAACCCCATAGAACATCTTTGGAGGGAGTTGAAAGTCCGTGTTGCCCAGCGACAGCCCCAAAACATCACTGCCCTAGAGGAGATCTGCATGGAGGAATGGGCCAAAATACCAGCAACATTGTGTGAAAACTTTGTGAAGACTTACAAAAAACTTTTGACCTTTGTCATTGCCAACAAAGGGTATATAACAAAGTATTGAGAAACTTTTGTTATTGACCAAATACTTCTTTTCCACCATCATTTCAAAATAAATTCATTAAAAATCCTACAATGTGATTTTCTGGATATTTTTTTCTCATTTTGTCTGTCATAGTTGACGTGTACCTATGATGAAAATTACAGGCCTCTCTCATCTTTTTAAGTGGGAGAACTTGCACAATTGGTGGCTGACTAAATCATTTTTTTCCCCACTGTATACAGTCTGCTTAAAGTGGATCTGTCCCAAAGAGTCTAGTCTCAGATGGTGTGTGCATTGACGAAATAACTACCTCTATCTAACTCTGCTTTCCAATTGATTTAGGCCTGGACGCTGCTATGTTAGACTCATACCTCAGCCTCTCTGACACTGGTAACAAATCAATTTGTCTCAGGTCTGAGTGTGCCCGAGGTAGGGGGAACGGTGTGTGTATGTATGTGTGTGTGTCTGACAAGGGGAGAGGAATATTGCAGGATAGTGTAATTGGTTTAAGGGTCCCTGATCCCCCAATCCCATCGAAGAGGCTATTAGTAAGACAAGGGTGTGTGTGTGTGTGTGTGTGTGTGTGTGTCTGTGTGTCTGTGTGCGTGTGCGTGCTTGCGTATGTGTGTGCGTGTGTGTCTGTGCGAGAGAGAGCGCTAGGCTGCCCAGTGATGGATTGTGTGTGGAACTAATGTGCCCATCCACCTGTAAAATGAGCAACACAAGAGAGAGGAGAACATCACACAGACACACAGCATCCTGAGGTTATGACAGGACAACACACAATGACAAACACACACACACACACACACACACGAACATGCCTTCCACATTCATAGACATGCAGTTGAAGTCGGAAGTTTACATACACTTAGGTTGGAGTCATTAAAAGTCGTTTTTCAACCACTCCACAAATTTCTTGTTAACAAACTATAGTTTTGGCAAGTCGGTTAGGACATCTACCTTTTTCCATGACACAAGTAATTTTTCCAACAATTGTTTACAGACAGATTATTTCACTTATAATTCACTGTATCACAATTCCAGTGGGTCAGAAGTTGACTGTGCCTTTAAACAGCTTGGAAAATTCCAGAAAATGATGTCATGGCTTTAGAAGCTTCTGATAGGCTAATTGACATCATTTGAGTCAATTGGAGGTGTACCTGTGGATGTATTTCAAGGCCTACCTTCAAACTCTGTGCCTGTTTGCTTGACATTATGGGAAAATCTAAAGAAATCAGCCAAGACCTCTGAAAGAAAATTGTAGACCTCCACAAGTCTGGTTCATCCTTGGGAGCAATTTCCAAACGCCTGAAGGTACCACGTTCATCTGTACAAACAATAGTACGCAAGTATAAACACCATGGGACCACGCAGCCGTAATATCGCTCAGGAAGGAGACGCGTTCTGTCTCCATAGATGAATGTACTTTGGTGCGAAAAGTGCCAATCAATCCCAGAACAACAGCAAAGGACCTTGTGAAGATGCTGGAGGAAACCGGTACAAAAGTATCTATATCCACAGTAAAACGAGTCCTATGTCGACATAACCTGAAAGGCCGCTCAGGAAGAAAGAAGCCACTGCTCCAAAACCGCCATAAAAAAGCCAGACTACGCAACTGCACATGGGGACAAAGATTGTACTTTTTGGAGAAATGTCCTCTGGTCTGATGAAACAAAAATAGAACTGTTTGGCCATAATAACCATCGTTATGTTTGGAGGAAAAAGGGGGTTGCTTGCAAGCTGAAGAACACCATCCCAACCGTGAAGCACGGGGGTGGCAGCATCATGCTGTGGGGGTGCTTTGCTGCAAGAGGGACTGGTGCACTTCACAAAATAGCATCATGAGGAAAAATATGTGGATATTTTCAAGCAACATCTCAAGACATCAGTCAGGAAGTTAAAGCTTGGTCGCAAATGGGTCTTCCAAATGGACAATGACCCCAAGCACACATCCAAAGTTGTGGCAAAATGGCTTAAGTACAACAAAGTCAAGGTATTGGAGTGGCCATCACAAAGCCCTGACCTCACTCCTATATAAAATTTGTGGGCAGAACTGAAAAAGCGTGAACGAACAAGGAGGCAAGGTCACAGTTGTAAATGAGAACTTGTTCTCAACTGGCTTACCTGGTTAAATAAAGGTGCATTTATTTTATTTTTTTTAACCTGACTCAGTTACACTAGCTCTGTCAGGAGGAATGGGCCAAAATTCACCCAACTTATTGTGGGAAGGTTGTGGAAGACTACGCGAAACGTTTGACCCAAGTTAAACAATTTAAAGGCAATGCTACCAAATGCTATTTGAGTGTATGTAAACTTCTGACCCACTGGGAATGTGATGAAAGAAAGAAAAACGGAAATAAATCATTCTCTCTACTATTATTCTGACATTTCACATTCTTAAAATAAAGTGGTGATCCTAACTGACGTAAGACAGGGAATTTTTACAAGGATTAAATGTCAGGAATTGTGAAAAACTGAGTTTAAATGTATTTGACGAAGGTGGATGTATACCTCCGACTTCAACTGTACATGGGCAGTCAGGCAAGATGTCAGGCAAGATGTACACAACCAGTATAGCAGTATACATACAGTGGGGAAAAAAAGTATTTAGTCAGCCACCAATTGTGCAAGTTCTCCCACTTAAAAAGATGAGAGAGGCCTGTAATTTTCATCATATTGTAGGATTTTTTATGAATTTATTTGCAAATTATGGTGGAAAATAAGTATTTGGTCAATAACAAAAGTTTCTCAATACTTTATTATATACCCTTTGTTGGTAATGACACAGGTCAAACGTTTTCTGTAAGTCTTCACAAGGTTTTCACAAACTGTTGCTGGTATTTTGGCCCATTCCTCCATGCAGATCTCCTCTAGAGCAGTGATGTTTTGGGGCTGTCGCTGGGCAACACAGACTTTCAACTCCCTCCAAAGATTTTCTATGGGGTTGAGATCTGGAGACTGGCTAGGCCACTCCAGGACCTTGAAATGCTTCTTACGAAGCCACTCCTTCGTTGCCCGGGCGGTGTGTTTGGGATCATTGTCATGCTGAAAGACCCAGCAACGTTTCATCTTCAATGCCCTTGCTGATGGAAGGAGGTTTTCACTCAAAATCTCACGATACATGGCCCCATTCATTCTTTCCTTTACACGGATCAGTCGTCCTGGTCCCTTTGCAGAAAAACAGCCCCAAAGCATGATGTTTCCACCCCCATGCTTCACAGTAGGTATGGTGTTCTTTGGATGCAACTCAGCATTCTTTGTCCTCCAAACACGACGAGTTTAGTTTTTACCAAAAAGTTATATTTTGGTTTCATCTGACCATATGACATTCTCCCAATCCTCTCCTTGATCATCCAAATGCACTCTAGCAAACTTCAGACGGGCCTGGACATGTACTGGCTTAAGCAGGGGGACATGTCTGCACTGCAGGATTTGAGTCCCTGGCGGCGTAGTGTGTTACTGATGGTAGGCTTTGTTACTTTGGTCCCAGCTCTCTGCAGGTCATTCACTAGGTCCCCCCGTGTGGTTCTGGGATTTTTGCTCACCGTTCTTGTGATCATTTTGACCCCACGGGGTGAGATCTTGCGTGGAGCCCCAGATCGAGGGAGATTATCAGTGGTCTTGTATGTCTTCCATTTCCTAATAATTGCTCCCACAGTTGATTTCTTCAAACCAAGCTGCTTACCTATTGCAGATTCAGTCTTCCCAGCCCGGTGCAGGTCTACAATTTTGTTTCTGGTGTCCTTTGACAGCTCTTTGATCTTGGCTATAGTGGAGTTTGGAGTGTGACTGTTTGAGGTTGTGGACAGGTGTCTTTTATACTGATAACAAGTTCAAACAGGTGCCATTAATACAGGTAACGAGTGGAGGACAGAGGAGCCTCTTAAAGAAGAAGTTACAGGTCTGTGAGAGCCAGAAATCTTGCTTGTTTGTAGGTGACCAAATACTTATTTTCCACCATAATTTGCAAATAAATTCATTAAAAATCCTACAATGTGATTTTCTGGAATTTTTTTTCTCATTTTGTCTATCATAGTTGACGTGTACCTATGATGAAAATTACAGGCCTCTCTCATCTTTTTAAGTGGGAGAACTTGCACAATTGGTGGCTGACTAAATACTTTTTTTCCCCACTGTATATCTATTTACACATGTAAATGTTTATCATCCTTTTCATGAAAGCAAATGAGGAATAAAATAAGTCAAATCAACAGATGCGAGCTAACCCCAGTTTGTTTGTCTCTGTGTCTCTTCCCTGTTCCCTTTTTACTCCTCCTTTTAGTCTGTGAGCCAAGGAGTTGACTCATCTCAGTATCAGACACATAGAGCTGTTCTGTGCAGTATGCTGTGGGATGGATAACTCTTAGTTCACACTGGTATGGCACAGAAAGAAGCAGCACTTCCAATTATTTAATTAACATTTCGATCAGACCGACAGTGTCATTGCATCAATGCTGCGTAATATATTCTGCAGTCAATCTTTTTCATTATGTGATCCAACATTTTTACTGGATATGTGTGCAAGAGAATTTCAACAATAACCTTTTGCTCCTATTTATGTCAAGTCTAAGCATACAATTAGATGCATCCAATGTATGCACCACACAGCACACAGAACACACTGCAACTGCCTCTGCAACCCAATGCTGCAAGGCAAATGCAGCGTTCCATTGGAAATGAATGTACTTCTGATGTCCCAAACTGCAATGACGCTGTCCGTGTGATCGAGGAGCTACTGTCTGCAGCATTGAGTTGTAACTTGTGAGCATCCTTTTACAGAAAAAATACATATTTGTATCACTCAAAGACTGACATCTGAATATATCAAGATGATCCTATAAAATGGGACCACTGTGTAAAAAGTATATTCTTAAATACATTGACTTCAAAAAGTATAAAGAGAATGCTGTTGTGAAGGCAAGTAGGTGCCTATTGTACCCATATGGTATGATAATAATATAATCACATTACAATTTTAAAAAACTGTCTCTTAAAATGTCCAAATGGGTCCATTTGGTCAAATCTCCTGTGTGTGCAGTAGGCCAGTCTTTGTCACATGTAGGCTACATCAAGGTCCCTGCAAACAAAAATGAGTTGTTAGGACGTCCCTGGAACGGCAACAGGTTGTGTCTTGGTCCCCTGGACATCCGTCCCCTGTTTGCTGGGGTCGCAGACGTTTGCTGTTAAAGTCAATGTGAAAACATTCATGTTTTGTAGAGGATACCACAGTCCTACAGTTGCTCAGAGGCACTTCTCCGACTGACAGGAGCTAGGTGTGCTGAAGGTACAGGTGACTATGTCCACTTTACTGACATGGCTACGGACACCTGCTGGTGAGCACTTCGCCGGAAGCGCCTTACTGCCTCCGAGCAGTGACGCCATCATGTCCGGTTTGGACACCACAGCAAGTTCCGCCTGGAAGCTGAGCACGGCAGTTTGGTCGACACTAAACGGATGAAAGTTGTCCCGCGCCATGTCAAATTCCCAGGCTTGTCGCATGGTAAAGTCTGTAAACGATTTACTTTTGGTGGTAACCTGGTTCTCCAAGTCATTTCTGTAGTTGGTTGTGCGTAATGACACATAACTGGTCTCATTGCTGTATTCAAATGACGGGTGTGACTGTTGACTGCCAATGCCAACACAGCCTAAATGACGCCCGGGCTCCGCCTTGACTTTTCCAACTGTCTTCTTTATCCTCCCATAGCCCTTGACCAACAGGTTCTTCCGACAAAGGATGTAGACCCAGGGGTCCAGAATAGGGTTGAATGAGGCGAAGCGGATGGCCATCAGATCACTGTGGTAATCCGGTTTCACTCCAGCACAGATGTAGGCAGGCCCGTACAGCTGGTTTACAAAGATGCGCACCTGTCAGATTGAGAGAATATATAAAAGTAGTATATGTGGATAAAGCAAACAATTTTTCAGCAATATTTTATTCATTTAGGTCTGTGTTGCATAGCTTTGTCCATATTTGAAACTCATGCCCAAGACATAATGCATGCACAATAGCTTAAATGAAATTTCCATAGATGCCTTTTACTTACCACTAAAGGAATGGAGCACACCAGGAAAACGATGGTCATAAATATTAGCAGCCAGAACATTTGGATCTCAGCCGCGGACACGCTGGTGACGGAGGGCAGGAACCCGCGCCGTGAGCCACCTTGCGCGGACACCTTCACTCTCACTATCCGCGTCTTCT
>NC_139990.1:8845495-8849207 GCF_964263955.1 Coregonus lavaretus | reverse complement strand
AAATAAATCACATATTGGTCCCTCTTTTGCTATCACAATCTCCTTTGTCAGGCGGTATATTTTATTTCCTGTTTGATCGAGGCAAGGTGTGTAGTGTACAGATGCATTTGGACTACATTTTGATCAAATATACCCTGCAGGAAGTGTGGGCTACTGTAGTAGAGTGAAGAAAAATGAAGAAAAAGAAGAAAAAGAAAGAAACAGTTGGAGGCTAGAGGTTTCCACTCTATCTTTGCTAGTGCTAAGCATTAACCGACGTTTCGCTTATTTTAAACAACTAATTGACTGACATTGGTTCAGTTATTTGAATTCCATTTCGCCCGAACTGTGCAATGTAATAGGGAGTTGTAGTTTCCAAAAGGCCAATATTCGACATTGTTTAGCACAGAAAACGTGGTAATTAACTACAATTACCATAATCCATTGCACGCCTACTTGTCCGGTTTCCACTAGTTACCGATAGAGAGCAGTTGCTTCAAGAGGTATCACTACCTGAAAATACATGATCTAAGTCATTGATAGGTGGCATTCAGCAGTCTTAAAAGTATGCCTAGTGATTTTATTAGACGGCATAGGCAGCAGCTCTATAGAGATGAGATGATGACAGGCAGGCAGTGCAAGGCGAAAGGAGTACGAGTTCACAGGTGTGTTCATGTGTTGAGGCCTGCAGGGAAACTAGCGTTGACATACAGTGTGAGGAGACATGTATCCTCTGGGAACATGGAGAGGAGGAGAGGAGGAGAGGAGGAGAGCCGACAAAGCTGTGGGGAGAAAACAGAAGGATGTGATCATTCTGTCATACAGTGTTAGTTTCATATCACAAACACATGCACGCACGCACGCGCACACACACACACACACACACACACACACACACACAAACACACACACACACACACACACACACACACACACACACACACACACACACACACACACACAAACACACACACACATACACACACTTACACACACACACATATACATGTATATGCAGAAACACACACATACACACTCATTTGCACACTGAGATGCACCCACATACAGTACACACACACACCTAAAATGCACACATATGCACACACAAACACACACAGACACGCACACACATACTCACACACACACTCATTTGCACACTGAGAAAAATATACCCACATACCACGCACACACAAACACACACAAACACACTGATATAAAACACACAGACACACACATCTGCGCAAAGTGATGGCAGTCTCTTAGGTGGAGCCCCGTGGGACCTGCCATTTTCCGCACCAGCACCTGTCACCTGAAACGCACACAAGAAACAAACGAGCATATCAACCTCTCCCCTCTGCCTCCTCTGTATTTTTCCCTCTCTCTTCCTCTCTCTATCTCCCTTTCAATTGCCAGACGTGTCAAGCCAGTGAGGTATGGTAATTATGCACCTTGAGACATGCTCACTTACTCAGGGGAGCTGTTGTAGCGGTTTCCTTGCAGCACACCCATAAGCTTTGGCTGGCTGTGACACTGACAAAAGAGAAACACCACCAGTCTGTGCCTTTGTCTCACTGAAGCAAGGTGAATGACAGGGATTTACAATATGGAATGTCACACTTGGAGAGAAGACTGGGAAAGAGTCTCAACAGAGAGCAAATAGTGAGAGATGTGAGAGAGAGGAATAAACTATGGAAGATGGGAAACAAAAACGAGCAAGAGGAGGAGAGGAGGAGGAAGGAGAGAGGAGAGAGAGAGAGAGAGAGAGAGAGAGAGAGAGAGAGAGAGAGAGAGAGAGAGAGAGAGAGAGAGAGAGAGAGAGAGAGAGAGAGAGAGAGAGAGAGGGAGAGAGAGAGAGTACAAATGAAACAGCTAGATGGCTGAGGTGGCCTGTGTGTTCACGAGTGAGTGGAGACAGGGATTACTGTAACACAGTGTGTGGTGTGTGTGTGTGGTATGTGCATGTGTCTCCGTACGTTTTAAAGTGTGTATTTGCGTACATTGTCCCTCTCTCTTTCTATCTGAGGCTCTATCTATCTTTCTCTTCCCATCTCCTTCACTCAGTCTAAATAAAGATGTTTCTTATTTATTTGCACGTTCCTCTCATCTTCTTCTCCCCTCCTTCACTGCTTCCTGTCCTTCACTGCATCCTCTCCTTCACTATTTTCTCTCCTTCACTACTTCCTTTCCTTCACTGCTTCTTCTCCTTCACTGCTTCCTCTCCTTCACTGCTTCCTCTCCTTCACTATTTCCTCTCCTTCAATGCTTTCCTCTCCTTCACCGCATCTTCTCCTTCACTGCTTCCTCTCAGGAAGGGTTTGAATGAAGTCAGGCAGCATGCACTTTTGAGGTAAAAAGGCATGGAAGTAAAAAGTAAACTGACATTATTTTAGAGATGTTTCTGAATAAAATATGACGATGCCCTCATTACCAGTTACCTTTAGCACCCAGTTGTTGATCTATGCATTCGATATCACATTAATGTTAGGCAACCCATTGATTCATTGCAATGCAGAGGTATCAATCAATCTGTTTATCGGTCAATCGCACGTGTTCTATTTGCTTATGCCACAGCCCCTAAATCTAAACACAGTTTCCTTTGTCTTAGCATGCCAAGGGAAAGGGCACACTAATAAACAAGGGAATATCAATGTCTCCCTCCAGACCTGTAATCTATGGAATCTTTAGACTGGAATCTGTGTGTTTACTTCCTCAAGGACATTGTTTTATGTATTTAGATGATGATGATGATGATGATGATGATGATCTACAGCTCATCCTGTCCCTTTATCTCTGGGCCACAAACAGTATAAAGAAGACTGGAGGGGAGAATGAGGGAGAACAGACATAGAGGAGGAGGAGGAGGAGGGGAGAGAGAGAATAGAGGAGGAGGAGTTTGGAGAGTAGAAGAAGACAGGGGAGTAGAAGACGGGTGATGAAAAGAAGACAGAGGAGTAGAAGAGGGGTGATGAGAAGAAGACAGAGGAGTAGAAGAGGGATGATGAGAAGAAGACAGAGGAGTAGAAGAGGGGTGATGAGAAGAAGACAGAGGAGTAGAAGAGGGATGATGAGAAGAAGACAGAGGAGTAGAAGAGGGATGATGAGAAGAAGACAGAGGAGTAGAAGAGGGGTGAAGAGAAGAAGACAGAGGAGTAGAAGAGGGATGATGAGAAGAAGACAGAGGAGTAGAAGAGGGATGATGAGAAGAAGACAGAGGAGTAGAAGAGGGGTGATGAGAAGAAAACAGAGGAGTAGAAGAGGGGTGATGAGAAGAAGACAGAGGAGTAGAAGAGGGGTGATGAGAAGAAGACAGGGGAGTAGAAGAGGGGTGATAAGAAGAAGACAGAGGAGTAGAAGAGGGGTGATGAGAAGAAGACAGAGGAGTAGAAGAGGGGTGATGAGAAGAAGACAGAGGAGTAGAAGAGGGGTGATGAGAAGAAGACAGAGGAGTAGAAGAGGGGTGATGAGAAGAAGACAGAGGAGTAGAAGACGGGTGATGAAAAGAAGACAGAGGAGTAGAAGAGGGGTGATGAGAAGAAGACAGAGGAGTAGAAGAGGGATGATGAGAAGAAGACAGAGGAGTAGAAGAGGGGTGATGAGAAGAAGACAGAGGAGTAGAAGAGGGATGATGAGAAGAAGACAGAGGAGTAGAAGAGGGATGATGAGAAGAAGACAGAGGAGTAGAAGAGGGGTGAAGAGAAGAAGACAGAGGAGTAGAAGAGGGATGATGAGAAGA
>NC_139990.1:8732995-8840495 GCF_964263955.1 Coregonus lavaretus | reverse complement strand
CAGCTCTGTTTCTGATAGCCTCATTATCTGAAGAGTAAAGGTTGGGTAGTTAGTAGCTCGCTTGATAGCTACCTGGCTAGCTAACTAAACAACAATTGGAACAACCTAGCTGTAATGTTTACAAGTATCCCCATTAGCTGGCTACTATAAGTAGACTATAATGAACGTGGGCTTTCTGTACATTGTAATCATTTATTGTCCATTCCATTGTTTGTCAGCTTGTAATTGTAGTTGGTTATGTAAGCGTTATCAAAACAGGCTTTGAATGACAAAGAGAACAAAACATGGAGCCATTCTGTGATATTTATTTTTTACAATTTCATCGACCTCCTCACTTTATGTCAATATTACAATATTGCTGCTTGCTCAGCCTCTGTCCTTGGTCTGCATCACACAGCCAGGGAGTCTTCAGTCCTGTAAGACACATGAAACACGTAGGTAGGTTGTTGAATTGTCATTATGTCTGTCATGGATCCGATCCATACATTATAATTTTGCTGTTCTCAGTTTAGCCCAGAAAACTGAGAACCAAGCAGGGATTCTCACTCTCTGTGTACAGTCAGGACAGTGCTGTGGGGTTCCTAGCCAATGTGTACATCAACACCCGGGTCAAGCCAGCCATGATTGTCCAGACTTACTGTAGTCCTGACTCTATTCTATTTCACCTAGGTGGTGGAGGGATTTTAGCAGGGTTGGATGGTGGTGCAGTTACCGAAAATGGTTGGGAACCATTGTTCTAAACACACACGCACGCACACACACACAAACACCTTTCTTACATATATTTTTCTGCATGGTAAAGCATGTTCCCAATCCACTCACTATACCATAACCATCCATATTTAACCAGGGGCGGGCTCATGATGGGAGGTGCAGGGTTGGGGAATTACAATGTCACTTTACTATTCCTTTTGATCGCATAAAACCACCCTAACACAAGCACGCACACACACACACACACACACACACACACACACACACACACACACACACACACACACACACACACACACACACACACACACACACACACACACATACACAAACACACACACAAACACACACACACACAAACAAGCACACACACACACATAAACACACAAACAAACACACACACACACACACAGAAACACACACACACACCACACACACACACACACAAACACACACACACACAAACACACACACGTAAACACACACGCACACAAACAAACACACACACACACAAACACACACACAAACACACACAAACATTCGACTCCTTTATCTTTTCCCTCCAGTCCTCTCTATCCTCTCTGAAAGGTTTACTGTCTTCCAGATTGAGTGTGTGTGTGTGTGTGTGTGTGTGTGTGTGTGTGTGTGCATGCGTGTGTGGTAAGGGGTTAGTCGAGAAACACACCATTACCATATGAGACAGCCCATGCGTTTTGTGTGTGTGTGTTTGTGAGTCCTTTCCTTTGAAGGGTGAATGGGCTTCTGAAAAGCACAGACAGGGTTTTTCTATTATGGAAGAGAGGGTCTGAAAGGGTTACAATCTGTGGAGGGTGTGTGTGAGCGAGAGTTTGTGTGTGAGAGAGATATGTCTGAATGAAGTAGGTGACCCATGCTGGATGTCATGTGTGCTCTGGTAAAGAGGAAGGGGAAATCACTGACCTCTATCCCTGGGACTGATGTGATCACATTGACCCAGCTGAAAGAGAGGAGGTAGAGAGGGAGATATAGGGCTCTAGGGGGTTCCTCTGCTTTTTACCAGTACAGAGACATAGAGTTCATAGAAGAGCTCATTACATATACAGTGCCTGTCACTGGTGTAGAGAGGAGTAGGCAGGAGACAGTCGCAGGTTTAGAACTACTGAATTTATTTAAGCACATTAGATCAAAGCAGGACGAAACCCAAACGCTAGTTTGTTCAAAATATATCTTCATAAACAGAAAGGCACAGGGCGAACCCAAAGTGCAAAATATAAAGTACTCATGAAATAGGAGAGATTCCGCTCAGGAAAAAAAGTAACATTTACAATAACCTACAAAGACAAATGGCAGAGGGAGTATATATACAGTGATAGAGTAGGGATTGGAACCAGGTGTGTGTAATGATGACGAGACAAGTCCGGGGTTGATGAGTGAAGGGCATTTGCCAGCAGTAGGTTCGGCAGAAGCTAGAAGGCCGGTGATGCCGAACGCCTGAGCTGGACAGGAGGGGGAGCCAAAGCGAAGGCTGGTGTGACGGCACTAGCCAAGGGACCAGCTGGCATCGGCCTGAGGTGATATACATGAAATGAGGGTGAGATACGGTAATTGACGGGGAGCTGTAATCTGTACGTCACCTCATTGACTCTCCTCAGGACTTTGAACGGCCCCACAAACCGCGGGCTCAGCTTCCAGCAGGGCAGGCGGAGGGGCAGGTCCTTCGTAGAAAGCCAGACCCTGTCACTGGGATGAAAGACCGGGGCCACAATGCGGTGATGATCGGCCTGTGCCTTCTGCCGGAGGACGACGCGCTGGAGACGGGTGTGCGCTTTGTTCCATACCTCCTCGGCGCGCCGGAACCTCGATCTGACTCCGATGCCAGGGTGCCAGGGCCGGCTGATAGCCTAGAACACACTGAAAGGGTGTGAGGTTAGTGGAGGAGTGACAGAGGGAGTTTTGTGGTATTCTGCCCAAGGCAGAAACGCAGCCCACTCCCCCAGCCGATCCTGACAGTAACTATGAAGGTACCTACCCAGTTCCTGATTTACCCTTTCCACCTGCCCATTAGATTGGGGACGGTACCTGGAGGTGAGGCTGACCGTGATCCCTAGTCGTTCCATGAAGGCCTTCCAGACACGAGAGGTGAACTGAGGACCACGGTCAGACACAATGTCCCCAAGGATCCCGTAGTGTCGGAAGACGTGAGAGAAGAGAGCCTTGGAGAACCGGTCCACAATGACTAGGATGGTGGTGTGCCCCTCCGAGGGGGGAAGGTCTGTGACAAAGTCCATGGAGAGATGGGACCAGGGTAGTTGTGGAACCGGCAGCGGGTGGAGTTTACCATAAGGGAGGTGTCTAGGTGTCTTGCTCTGTGAGCAGGTGGAGCAGGAAGAGACGTAAACCCGGACGAGGAGCGCTCCTGCACCTTCCCAGGTAGGCATGGACGTGCCTTGCTCCTCTCAGTCCACCCAGCCCGTCCTCCTCCCTGCGACGTCCCGGGCCAAGGAGGGCCACCAGTACTTGGCGGAAAGACAGTCGATAGTACGGGCTATACCCGGGTGCCTCGACACAGGTGCTGTGTGTGCCCAGCCAAGGAGACGGTCCCGCACATCAGAGGATACGTAGATACGTCCCTCGGGACAGTGGGCAGGTGAGGGCTCCTGTCGCAAGACTCGACGGATGTCTGCCTCCACATTCCACACGACAGGAGCCACAATGCGGGACAGGGGAATAATGGGTGTCACTTTCTCCCTCCGACCCTCTGTGTTATGCACCCAGGACAACGTTCATCGGCCGTAACGTTCATTGATCCCGGCTGGTAGGAGAGGGTAAAGTCAAACTTGGCAAAGAATAGGGCCCAACTGGCCTTACGCGGGTTCAGCCACTTCTCTGCTCGAATGTACTCCAAGTTCCGGTGGTCCGTCCAGACAAGGAATTGGTGTTTAGCACCCTCCTGCCAGTGCCGCCATGCTTTCAGTGCCTTCTCCACGGCCAAAAACTCATGATCCCCCATTCATCCCCCTTTCTGATACGCACCAGGTTGTAGGCACTGCGTAAATCCAATTTAGTAAAGTACTTAGTACTGTGCATCTGTTCGATCACAGTGGGTATGAGAGGCAAGGGATAACTGAATTTAACAGTAGCCTTATTCAGTGTCTGGTATTCGATACGGCCAGAGACCTCCGTCCTTCTTCTTCATGAAAAATAAGCTGGAGGAGGCCGTAGAGGTGGACGGGCCGATTAATCTTTGGGCCAGCGCCTCCTGGACGTAGGCCTCCATGGCTTCGGTCTCTGCATTCGAGAGAGGGTAGATGTGCTCCCGCGGGAGGGTAAAACCAGGCAGTAGGTCGATAGTGCAGTCCCATGGGCGATGAGGGGGCAGGCACGTGGCACGAGTCTTCGATAAGGCCACATGTAGGTCCCGGTATTCCTCCGGGATAGGGACGTGGGTGGCCTGGTCCGGACTTTCCATGGAGGAGGCACAGATTGACACAGAGAGACATGTCCCCTGACACTCCTGCGACCAACCCAACAACCTCCTCTCTGTCCACGATATACTGGGGTTATGCAACTGTAGCCAGGGGAAACCTTAAACTACGGGGTGTGCAGGAGAGTCTAAGATGAGGAAAGTGATGCGTTCATGGTGGTTGTGATTAACTGTGAGTCAAATGGGAATCATGGTCTGGCACACCAGTCCTGTTCCTAGGGGAAGGTTGTCTAGGGCATGGACTGGGATAGGGGGTTGTAAAGGGACTAGAGGAATGCATAATGATAAGACCACTGACCTATCTAGGAATTGCCTGCAGCACTAGGGCATGACTCAGTAGGGGACAAAGATAGACAGGGAAGGTGACAGGGAGGAGGACGGGCTGGGTGGACAGAGAGGAGCAAGGCACGTCCATGCCTACCTGGGAAGGTGCAGGAGCGCTCCTCGGCCTGTCACTTCCTCGCTGATGTTCTGCAGGGGGAATGTGCATTGTGCCCACCTCCATGGGCTCAGTCTCGCTGGAGGTTCCTGGGAGAGACCCGAACCCCCGGGATGGGGGACGATGGGCACGCAGGAGATTATCCAGGCGGATGGCCATGGCGATGAGCTGGTCCAGCGTGAAGTCCTCATCGCGACAGGCCAGCTTGGTCTGGACGTCTGCCAGTAGCCCGCTGCGGAAAACCGTCAACAGGGCCTGGTCGTTCCAGCCAGTGGATGCAGCCACCATCCAGAAATCCAGAGCGTACTCCGACGCTGTCCTGGACCCCTGGCGTAGACGGAGGAGACGCTCACCTCCCTCTCTGCCCTCTGTTGGGTGGTCGAAGACGGCACGGAAGAGTTGGGTGAAGCGCTCATAGGACTGCACTACTGGACCGTCTTTCTCCCAGACGGCGTGCGCCCACTCCAGAGCCCGGCCTGTTAGCACCGAGATCACCAAGGCCACCTTGTCCCTCTCGGAGGCCGTCCCGGCATGACGGGCAAGGTGGATGTCACACTGCAGGAGAAACCCCCTACAGTGAGCTGGGGTGCCGTCAAACTGCTCCGGGAAGGGCAGGTGGACATTGCTGACCGGACCGGGTGATGTAGATGGTGGTGGGGTGGCTGGAACGACCGCGAGGAGCTGGGAATGTGGTGGTGTAGCCTGCAGTTGGCTTCGCTCCTACAGCGGAGAGGTCGGGATGTCCTGCTGCTTCCTGTTTTCTTGGGTCGGTCATTCTGTCACTGGTGTAGAGAGGAGTAGGCAGGAGGCAGTCACAGGTTTAGAACTACTAAATTTATTTAAGAACCATAGATCATGACGAAACCCAAACGCTGGTGTGCTCAAAATAAATCTTCATAAACAAAAAGGCACAGGGCGAACCCAAAGTGCAAAATATAAAGTACTCATAAAATAATAGGAGAGATTCCGCTCAGGAAAACAAGTAACATTTACAATGACGACAAAGACAAATGGCAGAGGCAGTATATATACAGAGATAGAGTGAGGATTGGAACCAGGTGTGTGTAGTGATGACGAGACAAGTCCGGGGTTGATGAATGAAGGGCCTTTGCCAGCAGTATGTTCGGCAGCAGCTAGAAGGCCGGTGATGCCGAACGCCTGAGCTGGACAGGACGGGGAGCCAAAGCGAAGGCTGGTGTGACAGTGCCTATCATATCTATTCACCCACTCCCCTTGGATTTTTTGTTTTTGTCAAATTTTTTTGTTTTACAAAGACGCATTAAAATTGATATTTTTTTTGTTATTAATTCAAAACACTCATATACAGTATATTGAATAGATAAATATTCACCCCACTGATTCAATCATTTTGACAGCGTTTACAGCTGTGAGTCTTTTCGGGAAAGACTCTAAGAACTTTGCACACCTGGATTGCCCATTATTCTTTTAAAAATTCTTCAAGCTCTGTCAAGATGGTTGTTGAACATTGCTAGACAGCCATTTTCAAGTTGTGCCATAGATTTTCAAGAAGATTTAAGTGAAAACTGTAACTCGCCCACTCAGGAACATTCACCGTGTATGGGTAAGCAATTCCGGTGTAAATTTGGCCTTGTGTTTTAGATTATTGTTCTGCTGAAAGGTGAATTCGTCTTCCAGTGTCTAGTGGAAGGCAGACTCAACAAGGTTTTGAAAGCAAGCTAGCTAGCTAATTAAAGTGTAATTGTGTTTTTTCCTTACTACTTTACCTGAAAGGTAGTTAGCAGGCTAGTGACCCATATGCCTACTCTTGCTGCTACAGTAGCGATTTATCCCAGCTGTGTTGACATTTCAACTATCCACATCTTCATCCACTTTTGATGTCACTAGCTAGCTATTCAGCTAATGTTAGACAGGTGATGTTAGCCATGAAGCTAGCCCCTGATAAGTTGTTTGGCTAATGTGTGCCTGCCAGGCTGCTTACTATAGCCAAGTGAACATCAAGTAGCTCATCAGAATAATATTAGCTATTTTCTTTCTCCCCCTTTTACCGTCAGCTCATCCAACAGCTCCAGATCGAACTAAGTGCATTATAGACAGCAGTAATCCGTAGCACCAGGTTCTAAACAGGAAGCAATGAACCCACACATGTACATGTTGTGTAGGTTGTTCCAAATGAACTAAAGCTATTCCTCGCAATACACGAATAGTCAGATATAAATGTACGTCATTTTATAATGATACACACAGCACAGACGTGGAAAAATCTTAAATTTAACTCCGGAATTCCCAGTTCAAGACTAAATATATCATACTTTGACTAAAACAATGACTTACTGACTTAAATTGTTATGCAACATCACGGGTAAGCTCAGGGCATTGTCTTTCAGCTGAGAAAAACATATTATTTGCTGGTGTAGGAAGCAGGTAGCCTAGCGTTGGGCCAGTAACCGAAAGGTTGCTGTTTCGAATACCTGAGCCGACAGTGAAAAATCTGTGCTTGTGCCCTTGAGCAAGGCACTAAACCCTAATTTCTTCCAGTGGCGCCGTACTACTATGGCTGACACTGTAAAACAATACATTTCACTGCAAGTATCTGGTGTGTAACTATTTGTTTTATATATGTTTTTTAACCTCTACGGGATCGGTGTCCAGTATACGGGACGTTTGAGCAAACGTGCACTAATATGATTAGCATGACTGTTGTAAGTAACAGCAAACTTTCCAGGACATAGACATGTCTTATATGGGCAGAAAGCTTAAATTATTTTTACTCTAACTGCACTGTCCAATTTACAGTAGCTATTACAGTGGAACAAAAAATACCATGCTATTGTTTGAGGAGAGTGCACAACAACAAAAAACTAATCACGGCAACTGGTTTGATACATTCACCTCTGATGGTAAATAATGTACATTCAGTAATCTTGCTCTGATTTGTAATCCTAAGGGTCCCAGAGATAAAATGTAGCATAGTTTTGTTAGATAAAATAAATTTTATATTCAAATGTAGGAATTGTGTTCTACGCCTTGAACCCCTGCTGTCTCTTGCTCCACACCCACCCTGCCCGGCCTTCTAGATGTGTGAAAGTTAGCGTATAAGCTAATGAGCCATCATGTATGACATTCCTGAGAGTGTGTAAACTTACATTTTGTATTACCATATAATTTTTGTATGTTCTCTATAGTTATGTACTTGAAAATGTATCAATTGACCAATTCGGCACATTTGGGCAGACTTGATACAAAATATGGTCCTCTGTAGCTCAGCTGGTAGAGCACGGCGCTTGTAACGCCAAGGTAGTGGGTTCGATCCCCGCGACCACCCATACACAAAAATGTATGCACGCATGACTGTAAGTCGCTTTGGATAAAAGCGTCTGCTAAATGGCATATTATATTATTATTATTATTATAGTATTGCAATGCTTCACTGGATAAATCTGAAACTTTGCACACACACTGCTGCCATCTAGTGGCACAAATCTAAATTGCGCCTAAACTGCAATATTATATTGTGGCATTTTTTTAGATTTTAGTCATTTAGCAGATGCTCTTTTCCAGAGCAACTTACAGTTAGTGAGTGCATACATTTTTCATACTGGCCCCCCGTGGGAAACAAACCCACAACCCTGGCGTTGCAAGCGCCATGCTCTACCAACTGAGCTACACAGGACCATTACACTGAGTGGTAGGAAGGGAAACTGCTGTCAGAAATGGCACGTGCTGTACTTGGTGGTTCTGGTTCACTTTCTCTTGCATTTCAAAGATGATGGAACAAAACAAAAAATAGAAAACATATGTTTTTTTGTTTGTATTATCTTTTACCAGATCTAATGTGTTATATTCTCCTACATTAAATTAAGTGTTTCCTTTCAAATGGTATCAATAATATGCATATCCTTGCTTCAGGTCCTGAGCTACAGGCAGTTAGAATTGGGTCTGTCATTTTAGGCGAAAATTGAAAAAAAGGGTCAGATCCTTAAGAGGTTAACATCCAAAAACCTGTCTGGTTGTTTGGTTGTCTGTCTTTCTGTCTGGCCTATCTGTATGTCTAGCTGCCTGTCTGTCTGTCTGTCTGTCTGTCTGTCTGTCTGTCTGTCTGTCTGTCTGTCTGTCTGTCTGTCTGTCTGTCTGTCTGTCTGTCTGTCTGTCTGTCTGTCTGTCTGTCTGTCTGTCTGTCTGTCTGTCTGTCTGTCTGTCTGTCTGTCTGTCAGTTTTTCTTTCTGTCTCTCTGTCTGCCTTTCTGTCTGTCTTTCTCTCTGTCTGTCTGTCTGTCCTGTCTGGTTGTCTGGCTGTATGGTTGTCTCTCTGTCTTAAAAAAATTATCAGACCCTTGTCCAAGGGGCTGTCTGTCTCCCTGCCTGCCTGTCTGTTTAAAATCAGGCCCCCAATCCGCAGGAGTGAATCAGTGGCCATTCACTGGGCTATTTTCAGCTTTAATCAGATCCCTCTGTGGGTAATGTCATACATCAGAGCTAGTAATCACCAGGGAGGGAGGAAGGAAGGGAGGGAGGGAGGGAGGGAGGGAGGGGGAGTGAGAGTATGAGAGGACGGGAGGGAGAGAGAGAGAGTTAGTGAGAAATAGAACGAGAGAGAGAGAGAGAGAGATTGGGAGAGAGAGAATGAGAAATGGAAGGAAAGAGCTGAAGGGTGGAGAGGGGAATGTGCAAATTGGAGGGGAAAAATGGACAGCAATATAAAGCCTAGCTGAAACACTTGATTGAAAAATGATGTGATTTTGCCAATTATACAGTACATACGAACGTATGAATATGAAGCAGAACGGAAAATACATCAAAGTAGATCCACCTTAATTCCTATCCAGTAAAAACTGATTTTAATACACTTCCTTTGCCTCATTATGTTCTAAACAAGTGGTTCCCAACCACAGGTACTGTGACCCCTGGGGGTACTTGGTCTATCCACAGGGGGTTCTTGAGAAAACTCCTGAGACCATAGGCTTTCTTGTAAAATGCACATGAGCGGGTACTTCAGGGGTACTCCGGGTAGAGCCAAATTCTGTTGGTGGTACAGTAACCGAAAATGGTTGGGAACCACTTTTCTAAACACACAAAAACACACACACACACACACACACACGCACACACACACACACACACAAACACCTTTATTACATATATTTTTCTGCATGGTAAAGCATGTTCCCAATCCACTCACTATACCATAACCATCCATATTTAACCAGGGGCGGGCTCATGATGGGAGGTGCAGGGTTGGGGAATTACAATGGCACTTTACTATTCCTTTTGATCGCATAAATCCACCCTAACACACACACTTTCCATCCACTCTGAAAGGGTTACTGTCTTCCAGATTGAGTATGTGTGTGTGTGTGTGTGTGTGTGTGTGTGTTTGTGTGTGTGTGTGTGTGCGTGTGTGTTTGTGTGTGGTAAGGGGTTAGTCCAGAATCACACTATTACCATGTGAGACAGCCCATGCGTTTTGTCTGTGTGTGTGTGTGTTTTTGTGAGTCCTTTCCTTTGAAGGGTGAATGGGCTTCTGAAAAGCACAGACAGGGTTATTATATTATGGAAGAGAGGGTCTGAAAGGGTTACAGTCTGTGGAGGGTGTGTGTAAGCAAGATTGTGTGTTTCCTATGTGTGATGGAGTCCCTGCATACAGTATGTGTGAGCGAGTGTTTGTGTGTGAGAGAGATACAGTTGAAGTCGGAAGTTTACATACACTTAGGTTGGAGTCATTAAAACTCATTTTTGAACCATTCCACAAATGTCTTGTTAACAAACTATAGTTTTGGCAAGTCGGTTAGGACATCTACTTTGTGCATGACAAAAGTATTTTTTCCAACAGTCGTTTACATACAGATTATTTCACTTATAATTCACTGTGTCACAATTCCAGTGGGTCAGAAGTTTACATACACTAAGTTGACTGTGCGTTTAAACAGCTTGGAAAGTTCCAGAAAATTATATCATGCTTTAGAAGCTTCTGATATGCTAATTGACATCATTTGAGTCAATTGGAGGTGTACCTGTGGATGTATTTCAAGGCCTACCTTCAAACTCAGTGCCTCTTTGCTTGACATCATGGGAAAATCAAAAGAAATCAGCTAAGACCTCAGAAAACAAATGGTAGACCTCCACAAGTCTGGTTCATCCTTGGAAGCAATTTCCAAACACCTGAAGGTACCACATTCATCTGTACAAACAATAGTATGCAAGTATAAACACCATGGGACCACGCAACCGTCATACCGCTCAGGAAGGAGACGCGTTCTGTCTCCTAGAGATGAACGTACTTTTGTGCGAAAAGTGCAAATCAATCCCAGAACAACAGCAAAGGACCTTGTGAAGATGCTGGAGGGAACAGGTGCAAAAGTATTTATATCAACAGCAAAACGAGTCCTATATCGACATAACCTGAAAGGCCGCTCAGCAAGGAAGAAGCCCCTTCTCCAAAACCGCCATAAAAAAGCCAGACTACGGTTAGCAACTGCAAATGGGGACAAAGATCATACTTTTTGGAGAAATGTCCTCTGGTCTGATGAAACAAAAATATAACTGTTTGGCCATAATGACCATCGTTATTTTTGGAGGAAAAAGGTGTGCTTGCAAGCCGAAGAACACCATCCCAACCGTGAAGCACGGGATTGGCAGCATTATGCTGTGGGGGTGCTTTGCTGCAGGAGGGACTGGTGCACTTCACAAAATAGATGGCATCATGAGGAAGGAAAATTATGTGGATATATTGAAGCAACATCTCAAGACATCAGTCAGGAAGTTAAAGCTTGGTCACAAATGGGTATTCCTAATGGACAATGACCCCAAGCATACTTCCAAAGTTGTGGCAAAATGGCTTAAGGAAAACAAAGTCAAGGTATTGGAGTGGCCATCACCAAGCCCTGACCTCAATCCTATAGAACACAAAAAGCATGTGCAAGCAAGGAGGCCTACAAACCTGACTCCGTTACACCAGCTCTGTCAGGAGGAATGGGCCAAAATTCTACCAACTTATTGTGGGAAGCTTGTGGAAGGCTACCCGAAACGTTTGACCCAAGTTAAACAATTTAAAGGCAATGCTACCAAATACTATTTGAGTGTATGTAAACTTCTGACCCACTGGGAATGTGATGAAAGAAATAAAAGCTGAAATAAATCATTCTCTCTACTATTATTCTGACATTTCACATTCTTAAAATAAAGTGGTGATCCTAACTGACCTAAATCAGGGAATTTTTACTAGGATTAAATGTCAGGAATTGTGAAAAACAGAGTTTAAATGTATTTGGCTAAGGTGTATGTAAACTTCCGACTTCAACTGTATGTGTGAATGAAGTATGTGACCCATGCTGGATGTAATGTGTGCTCTGGGAAAGAGGAAGGGGAAATCACTGACCTATATCCCTGGGACTGATGTGATCACATTGACCCAGCTGAAAGAGAGGAGGTAGAGAGGGAGATATAGGGCTCTAGGGTCTTCCTCTGCCTTTTACCAGTACAGAGACCTACAGTATATAAAGGAGTTCATTACATATACAGTATTCACCCACCCCCCTTGGAATTTAGGATTTCTTCAAATTTTTTGTGTTAACATTGATTTAATTGTCATTAATTAAAGATAAAATAGGAATATACAGTATGTTGAATAGATAAGCATTCACCCCTTGGGTCAATGTAAAAAACAAAAACAAAACATTTTGACAGCGTTTACAGCTGTGAGTCTTTTTGGGTAAGTCTCTAAGAGCTTTGCACACCTGGATTGCCATTATTGTTAAAACAATTATTCAAGCTCTGTCAAGTAGGTTGTTGATCATTGCTAGACAGCCATTTTCAAGGCTTGCCTTCGATTTTCAAGCGGATTTAAGTCAAAACTGTAACTCAGCCACTCAGGAACATTCACTGTGTTCTTGGTAAGCAATTCCAGTTTAAATTTGGCTTTGTGTTTTAGATTATTGTCCTGCTGAAAGGTGAATTAATCTCCCAGTGTCTAGTGGAAAGCAGACTGAACCAAGTTTTCCTCTAGGATTTTGCCTGCGCTTAGCTCCATTCCGTTTCTTTTTATCCTGAAAAACTCCCCAGACCTAGCCACTGACAAGCATACCCATAACATGATGCAGCCACCACCATGCTTGAAAGTGTGGAGAGTGGTACTCAGTGATGTGTTGTGTTTATAACTCTTTGTATTCAGGACAAAAAGTTCAGTCATTTGCCACACTTTTTTCAGTATTACTTTTAATTTTGTACAGGCTTCCTTCTTTTTGCTATGTCATTTAGGTTAGTATTGTGGAGTAACTACACTGTTGTTGATCCATCTGCAGTTTTCTCCTATGACAGACATGCACCTGTGCGTCAATCTAAGTAACGTAATAAAATAATCCCATTCAAAATCTGTCAGTTTAAGCTTGAGATATCTGTTTTTTATTTTTTTTGCATGGGCTGCGTCTCAAACTACTAGCTAAATGATCCATGGTATGACCATCTTAAAACAATTACATATGTTAGCTTAGTAACCCCACCCCCCCTTTTTTTAGCTACTAGCTGTTTGATGTTGAATTTAAGGACCCCTGTAGCTATCAAAAGAAAATAATAAAACAGTATTTGATGAAACATAGAATTTGGTTAGTCTGCTATTGGCCCATAGAAATGCATTAAATAACATCTTAATTTTAGTCATTTAGCAGACACTCTTATCCAGAGCGACTTACACGTCGACAGATTTTTCACCTAGTCGGCTCAGGGATTAGAACCAGCGACCTTTCGGTTACTGGCACAACGCTCTTACCCACTAAGCTACCTGCTGCCCTGGCATTAATACATGGCAAAATTAAGTATGTTTTGATGTGTCTGTCCTATATCTGAGAGATATAAAAAAGATCAGGAATTATATATATTTTTTAAATTGTGGAATGACATGTATACCCTTTGACGTGGAAATGCCCTATTCACTTCCATTCAATTTTCGTCCCGGTACCGGGTTACCTTTACTATGGGCATAATAGATCAAAATAACCGACATGTACATGTTCGCGAGAGTCTCGGCTTTCCATAATTGGGTCATATTAGTTTCTAGCCCACACCGTTAGAACTCTGCAGATGTTTTCGTGAGAAGACTGATTTTTGGGACGTCTCCTGGTCTGATAAACACCGCTGTAGCTCTGCAACCTTCCACTGCAGATAAGGAAGTCCCCCCTCTCTCTCTCTCTCTCTATCCATCTCTGCAAATGCCTGTGTCAAGTGGGATGGAAGGAATGTGCAGTATGTACTGTTCTGTTAATGTATGCTCTGTACAATGTTTTATTTTATGTTGTCCCCATTACTTTTAACTTTAGAAACATTTACTGTTTTCCCTATTTTCATGCCTGTGTGAGAGAATATGCCCATGTGTGAGAGTGAGTGTATAGCATGGTGTGGATGCTCCATGTGTGTGTGTGTCCATCCCTCCATTCCTCTAGTCTCTGATTGGCTGGCTGACTCTAACCCAGGTGCGCGTCCACTGTGGCAGGACATAGAGACATAGAGACAGATTGGACAGATTGGACAGACAGCTGCCATTTTATGATGGCAGATGGAACCAAACAACCCAGCTGGATGGCTATCACAAAACATTTCCATAATAACACTTTATTCAACCTCCACCTGAAAATACATTTTAGTCATTTAGCTGACGCTCTTATCCAGAGCGACTTACAGTTATTGAGTGCATACATTATTTTTTATACTGGACCCCCGTGGGAATCGAACCCACAAGCCTGGTGTTGCAAACGCCATGCTCTACCAACTTCCCTCCCCTACCCTGGGCCAATTATGAGCCGCCCCACGGGTCTCCCGGTCTCAGCCGGCTACGACAGAGCCTGGATTCGAACCAGGATCTCTAGTGGCACAGCTAGCGCTGCGATGCATTGCCTTAGACCACTGTGCCACTCGGGAGCGTATAAAATGCATTGAAGTAAATCCCCTAGACAAACATCCCATTCCCTCAAAATATGACACCAAAACAATTAATATGTGAATGTAATTGAAATCAATACTGAAATCAATTAGCTTAATGAAATTTGTGATGATTTCTTAAATTGATTAAACTCAAAGGTCAACCAGACAGGGTTTTTGAGTGCTCCAGTAAACGACCACTTTAGACCTTTGGGGAAAGACACATACTCATCCCTAATAATGAGTCAGATCAATCATGTTGTGTTGAGGTGGAGGCTCAGCTGAAATTAATAGAGCCTAAAGACATAGTGGACCAGAGAGAGAGAGAGAGAGAGAGAGAGAGAGAGAGAGAGAGAGAGAGAGAGAGAGAGAGAGAGAGAGAGAGGGGGGGGGGGGGGGGAGTAGAAAAGAGGGTAAGAAAGGGATAGGAACTTGGGGGGAGGTGAGGTCAAAACAAGAAGGAAAGAAAAAGACCTGAACGTTCAACGTGGCACTGTCATAGGATGCCACCTTTCCAACAAATCAGTTCGTCAAATTTCTGCCCTGCTAGAGCTGCCCCGGTCAACTGTAAGTGCTGTTATTGTGAAGTGGAAACATCTAGGAGCAACAACGGCTCAGCATGGGAAATGGTAGGCCACAGAAGGTCACAGAACGGGACCGACGAGTGCTGAAGTGCGTGTGTAAAAATCGTCTGTACTCGGTTGCAACACTCACTACTGAGTTCCAAATTGCCTATGGAGCTTCAAGCCTAAAATCACCATGCGCAATGGTGGTGTAAAGCTCGCCACCATTGGACTCTGGAGCAGTGGAAACGCGTTCTCTGGAGTGATGAATCACGCATCACCATCTGGTAGTCCGACAGACTAATCTGGGTTTGGCGGATGCCAGGAGAACGCTACCTGCCCCAATGCATAGTGCCAATTGTAAAGTTTGGTGGAGGAGGAATAATGGTCTGGGGCTGTTTTTCATTGTTTGGACTAAGCCCCTTAGTTCCAGTGAAGGGACATCAAAATGCTACAGCATACAATTACATTCTAGACTATTCTATGCTTCCAGCTTTGTGGCAACAGTTTTAGCATGACAATGCCCCCGTGCACAAAGCGAAGTCCATACAGAAATGGTTTGTCGAGATTGGTGTGGAAGAACTTGCCTGGCCTGCACAAAGTCCTGACCTCAACCCCATCGAACACCTTTGGGATGAGTTGGAACGCCGACTGTGAGCCAGGCCTAATCGCCCAACATCAGTGCCACACCTCACTAATTCTCTTGTGGCTGAATGTAAGCAAGTCCCCGCAGCAATGTTCCAACATCTAGTGGAAATCCTTCCCAGAAGAATGGAGGCTGTTATAGTAGCAAATGGGGGACAAACTCCATATTAATGCCCATGATTTTGGAATGAGATGTTCGACGAGCAGGTTTCCACATACTTTTGGTAATGTAGTGTAAATCAGAGATTCTGGGGTTGTTGTACTGGCTATAATTGAGTGGAGAACCAGTGTGCACAAATATTTGAAATTTACCCCCCCCCCCCCTCTCTCTCTCTCTCTCTCTCTCTCTCTCCCTCCCCTTCCCTCCTCTCTCTCCCCCCTCCCCCTTTCTCCTCTGTCCATTTCCTCCACCATCAATGATGTATTTTTCTCTGCTTGCTGAGTTATGGCTGCTTCTTGCCGTGACCTTTTGTGTTTTGCCAGTCTGGCTCTAACAATAGCATGAAGAATAGCTGATAGCCCGGCTGATGCGTTCCCTCTCAGTTTTGGGTCTGGGTAAAATTACTTTCATGTGAAATTACTTCGCCCATCTATCCAAATTCTCCTTGTGAAAGCACAAATAGGGCCGCGTATCTGCCGGCCAAGTATTCAAGAGTCCTCATTATATTACAGAGGTGTGTGTGTGTGTGTGTGACGTGCGTCCGTGTGTGTGTCCGTGCGTCCATGCATTCGTATGTGTGTGTGCATGCGTGTATGCTCATGCATGTGTGTGTGTGTGTTCCCATGGTCTGGAAGAGAAGGAGTTATTTTCTATATGTCTCCAGACAGGAAGAGATTATATCAGATATCTCAGAGGTGTTGGAAGAAACCTCTCCTTTAACCAAACTCTACATTCCTTATCAGATCCCCACTATAAGAGGCCTTGACATTATCAAATGGAGGCTGCAGACACAGTGAGTGAGTGTGTCTGTGTATTTGTGTGTGTGTGTGTGTGTGTGTGTGTGTGTGTGTGTGTGTGTGTGTGTGTGTGTGTGTGTGTGCATGTTTGCGTGCGTATGTGTGTGCTTGCTTGCTGGGTTATTACCTGTATAAGGGGGACATCAGAGAATGTCCTCCTCTCCAAAGACCCTTTGGATCAATTCATTAAGAAAAAAAATTACATTTACATTTGACATTTTTGTCATTTAGCAGATTCAAAAACACTTAGTGCATTCATCTAAAGGTAGCTAGGTGAGACAACCACTTATCAGTCATAGTAAGTACATTTTACCTCAATGAAGTACACTCTTAGAAAAAAGGGTTCCTAAAGGGCTCTTCGGCTGTCCCCATTGGAGAACACTTTTTGGTTCCAGGTAGAATCATTTTTGGTTCCAGGTAGAACTATTTTGGGTTCCATGTAGAACCCTCTGTGGAAAGGGTTTTACATGGAACACAAAAGGGTTCTACCTGAAACCAAAAAGGGTTCTTCAAAGGGTTCTATGGGGACAGCCGAAGAACCATTTAATGTTCTAGATAGCTACACTTAGAAAAAAAAGGTGCTATCAGATAAGTCAGTGCTAGTAAGAAAAGTCAAGTGATAGGGTTAGTTCAAGAAAAGCAAGGGTGTTTGTTTTTACACATAATGTAATCCGGGAGCAAAGCATTGAGATAGCACGGGGTAATATTAACATTAACTTATATATCACATACATACACCATGATTTAATAAGGGATGATACATATGCTTTTGATAGATAACCCATCCTGTATAACTGTTGTTACAAGCTGAACCCAGTGCCCGTGCTGTCTGTTGGTGTCTCTTAGTCTGTACTAGTGTTGTCCCTTTACACTCATAACTTCACTTTCCAAAGTCAAATCTAACCATTGACACTCAATCTCCATGCTAATCCTATTGAAACGGTGAAGCTGGAGCCATTATAATGCTTCTGAGTTTGTTTACATGATGACTGACATCAAGTGTGTGTGTTCTGTTTATTGAGTTTATTATAGGATTATGTCGGCGAGTGTTTGCAGATGATAGACGTAAATTGCAAGTTGCTGACACAAAGGATTTGTATTTGTGTGTGTGTGTTACTGCTATGTGTCATGTTGACGAGAGTGTCGACGTAAATCGCAGGAGCAGACAGGAGGGCCCATCAACTTGTCAAAGTCACACAGCGCAGCGGAGAAACAGCGTCACTCAAACCTCCCAGCAACAATTAAGTGGCGGTGACGTGCTGGTAATACCGTCAGACAGGCCAGGCCTCACAGTGCTGGTTAATTCATCTCTCCAAATCAAATCGACGGTAATTTCACCAGCAGGGCAAAGGGATTTTGGCCATCATACAGCGAGGCAGCAATATACCAGAAAGGGAGTAGAGAGAGGATCAGTGTTTCACAACAATCAACCAAGCCTGTCCTTATGCTCACAGCCTGTCATAGAGAGACAGATTGGGGAGAGAGAGGGAGTGGAGAAGTGGGGAAGGGAGAGAGAGAGAGGTAGAGGAATGGACATTAATAGGAGGTGGGGAGAGAGAGAGAGAGAGAGAGAGAGCGAGAGAGAGAGAGAGAGAGAGAGAGAGAGAGAGAGAGAGAGAGAGAGAGAGAGAGAGAGGGCGAGAGAGAGAGGGGGAACAGGAAGGTATGAGAACAAAAGAGAGGGTTTTGTACACAGATAGAGTACTACAGAGAGAGTACTACAGAGAGTACGACAGAGAGAGTACTAAAAAGAGAGTGATATAACATAAAATACAGGTAAACATAGTGAAAGATGAAATGTTTGACATTATCTTAATATGCATACTCATAAACCGAAGCAAAGCTGCCTGAACGTCTTTGATGTTCCGTTGATGAGTGCCATCTAGCCTATGGCTATCATTAACACTTAAAACCTGTAAAATCAATTCAATCCGTTCTGCTCTTGATGAAGACTGAAAAGTACTGCCAGTGCAGAAGTTCACCAGAGTCACTGTTTCCATAAAAATAGAATACTACAGTACAGGTGTCAGGGCGTGTTGTAGGTGTAGTGTAGGAATCAAATGCAGGACGCAGACTGAATGTTCCAAATGCTGTATTTCTGGCCCAACACAGGCAACAGGACAACTAAGCCCGACAGCAAAACCACGCACGAAGGCGAAACGGCAAATGCGCACAAACAGGTGCGACAAAATGAAATGGTGCACACACAAGTGCAACTGAGCTCCAGCACAGTGGAGAAAATACGCTCAACCGAGCAAAACACAACACTGACGGAAACAATCATACACAACACTAGACAAACACAACGAGAAACTTATAGGACACTAATTACGTAAAACAGAAACAGGTGTGGAAACAAACAGACAAAAGCAAACGAACATGAAACATCTATCGGTGGCAGCTAGAATTCCGGAGACGACGAACGCCGAAGCCTGCCCGAACAAGGGAGAGAGGCAGCCTCGGCCGAAACCGTGACAGTACCCCCCCCTTGACGCGCGGCTCCCGACGTGCGCCGACTCCGGCCTCGGGGACGACCAGGGGGACGCGGCGCAGGGCGCGTCGGATGCCTCCGATGGAACTCCGTCAGGAGCGACGGGTCCAACACGTCTCTCCTCGGCACCCAGCACCGCTCTTCCGGACCGTACCCCTCCCACTCCACCAGATACTGGAGACCCCCCATCCGACGTCTCGAATCCAAGATGGATCTCACGGAGTACGCCGGTGCCCCCTCGATGTCCAACGGGGGCGGAGGAGTCTCCAAGATCTCATCTTCTTGGAGTGGGCCCTCTACCACCGGCCTGAGAAGGGACACATGGAACGAGGGGTTAATACACTTATACTCCACAGGTAGCTGTAATCTATAACATACCTCGTTCAACCTTCTCAGGACTTTAAATGGCCCTACAAACCGCCGACCCAGTTTCCGACAGGGCAGGCGGAGGGGCAGGTTTCTGGTAGAGAGCCAGACTCGATCACCAGGTGCGTACACCGGTGCCTCACTGCGGTGGAGATCAGCGCTCGCCTTCTGACGTCGGAGGGCCCGCTGCAGGTGGACGTGTGCAGCGTTCCAAGTCTCCTCCGAGCGCCGCGCCCACTCATCCACCGCAGGAGCCTCGATCTGGCTCTGCTGCCAGGGTGCCAGAACCGTCTGGTAACCTAACACACATTGAAATGGAGTTAGGTTAGTGGAGGAATGGCGTAGGGAATTCTGGGCCATCTCGGCCCAGGGAACGTACCTTGACCACTCCTCCGGCCGGTCCTGGCAGTATGTTCTGAGAAACCTACCCACATCCTGGTTTACGCGTTCCACCTGCCCATTGCTCTCCGGGTGATAACCCGAGGTGAGGCTCACCGAGACCCCCAACCGCTCCATAAACGCTCTCCAGACTCTGGAGGTGAATTGGGGACCCCGATCAGCCACAATGTCCTCGGGTACCCCGTAGTGCCGGAACACATGGGTAAACAGTGCCTCGGCAGTTTGCAGGGCCGTAGGAAGACCCGGCATGGGGAGCAAACGACAGGCCTTAGAGAACCGGTCCACAACGACCAGGATGGTAGTACTCCCTTGGGAGAGGGGAAGGTCTGTTATAAAATCCACTGAGAGGTGGGACCATGGCCGTTGTGGAACGGGCAGGGGTAGCAACTTACCCCTAGGTAGATGTCTAGGCGCCTTACACTGGGCGCACACCGAGCAGGAGGAAACATAAACCCTCACATCCCTAGCCAACGTGGGCCACCAGTACTTGGCACTAAGACAGTGCACTGTCCGGCCGATACCCGGATGTCCAGAGGATGGTGACGTGTGAGCCCAATAGATCAATCGATCCCGAACCTCGAGCGGAACGTACTTCCGACCCTCCGGGCACTGTGGTGGACTAGGGTCGGTGCGTAACGCCCGCTCGAGTTCAGCATCGACCTCCCACACTACCGGCGCCACCAGACACGACGCAGGCAGTATGGGAGTGGGCTCCACGGACCTCTCCTCCGCGTCATACCGCCGAGACAGCGCATCTGCCTTGCCATTCTGTGACCCAGGGATGTACGAGATCTTAAAAGTAAACCTGGTCAAGAACATACTCCATCTTGCCTGGCGAGGGTTCAGCCTCCTCGCCGCCCGGATGTACTCCAGGTTACGGTGGTCCGTCAAAATGAGGAAAGGGTGTTGAGCCCCCTCAAGCCAGTGCCTCCACACCTTTAGAGCCTGTACCACGGCTAACAGCTCCCTGTCCCCTACGTCATAGTTCCGCTCCGCCGGACTGAGCTTCTTAGAATAAAAAGCACAGGGGCGGAGTTTAGGTGGCGCGCCAGATCGTTGTGAAAGCACGGCTCCTAAACCGGCCTCCGACGCGTCCACCTCTACTTGGAACGGCAAAGAGGGATCCGGATGCGCCAGCACGGGGCCGAGGTAAACAGGTCCTTCAGCCTCCCAAACGCCCTGTCCGCCTCGGCCGACCACTGCAGACGCACCGGACCCCCCTTCAACAGAGACGTGATGGGAGCTGCCACCTGTCCAAAACCCCGGATAAACCTCCTGTAGTAATTTGCAAACCCCAAAAACTGCTGCACCTCCTTCACAGTGGTTGGTGTTTGCCAATTACGCACGGCCGACACCCGGTCTACCTCCATCTTCACCCCTGACGCAGACAACTGATAACCCAAAAAGGAGACCGACTCCTGGAAAAACAGACACTTCTCTGCCTTCACATACAGGTTGTGCTCCACCAGCCTCCGCAACACCCTGCGCACCAGGGCCACATGCTCGACACGGGTAGGTGAGTACACGAGAATGTCATCAATGTACACCACCACCCCCTGCCCCTGCATGTCCCTGAAGATCTCATCCACAAATGATTGGAAAACTGATGGAGCGTTCATCAACCCGTATGGCATGACCAGATACTCGTAATGGCCCGAGGTGGTACTAAAGGCTGTTTTCCATTCATCACCCTCCCTGATGCGCACCAAGTTGTACGCGCTCCTGAGATCTAGTTTCGTGAAGAAACGCGCCCCATGCAACGACTCAGTCATGGTCGCAATCAGCGGGAGTGGATAACTATACTTCACCGTAATCTGATTGAGACCACGGTAATCGATGCATGGGCGCAAACCACCATCCTTTTTCTTCACGAAAAAGAAACTCGAGGACGCGGGGGAAGTGGACGGCCGTATGTATCCTTGTCTCAGCGATTCGTCTATGTAAATCTCCATAGCTTTCTTCTCCTCCTGAGACAGAGGATACACATGGCTCCGTGGGAGCGCAGCTCCTGCCTGGAGGTTTATCGCACAATCCCCCTGCCTATGGGGTGGCAACCGCGTCGCCCTCGCCTTACTAAACGCAATAGCCAAATCCCCATACTCAGGAGGAACGTGCAATGCGGGCACCTGGTTTGGACTCTCCACCGAGGTAGCCCCTACGGAAACGCCCAAACATCTACCCACACACTGAGCAGACCACTCCATCAGAGCCCTCTCCTGCCACGAAATCACTGGGTTATGGGTACTCAACCAGGGCATGCCCAGCACCACCGGATACGCAGGAGAGTCAATCAGGAACAGCTGAATCATCTCCTGATGATCCCCCTGCGCACACATCCTAAGTGGCGCCGTGACCTCCCTGATCAAGCCCGTACCCAACGGACGACTATCTAGGGCGTGAACGGGAAAAGGAACATCAACAGGAAGGAGGGGAATCCCTAACGCTAAACAAAACCTCTTATCAATAAAATTCCCAGCCGCGCCTGAATCTACCAGCGCCTTATGCTGGGAATGAGGTGCTACCTGTGGAAAACGTACAGGCATACAAAAATGGGCAACAGAGAGCTCTGGGTGAGTGGGGCGCCTACTCACCTGGAGGGAATCCCCAGTGCGGGACCTGTCGTCATCTCCCCTAGGAGGCCATCCCCAGCACCTAGCCGCGGTGTGTCCTCCCCGACCACAGTTGGTGCAGTGGATGGACCCCCTAGCCTGCCGACCCCTCCTCTCTCTAGCGCCAGCGCCCCCGAGCTCCATAGGACAAGGCTCGGAGGCGCTGGAGGGTGGAATGGACGGACCCTCCGCAGGACGTCCGCGGGTAGCCAGCAGGTTATCCAGCCTGATGGACGTATCAACCAGTTGGTCGAAAGTGAGGCTGGTGTCCCTACACGCCAGCTCCCGACGGACGTCCTCTCGTAGGCTGCATCGGTATAGATCGATGAGGGCCCGATCATTCCACCCTGCATCTGCCGCTAGAGTACGGAATTCGAGCGCGAATTCCTGGGCACTTCTCCTCCCCTGCCGGAGGAAGACCAGACGCTCCCCCGCCGCTTTCCCCTCCGGGGGATGGTCAAACACCGCCCTGAAGCGGCGGGAGAACTCGGTGTACGTAATCGTCGTGGCGTCGATCTTCCTCCACTCCGCGTTGGCCCACTCCAACGCTTTTCCGGCCAGGCAGGAGATCAGGGCGGACACGCTCTCATGCCCTGAAGGTGCCGGGTGCACCGTGGCCAGGTATAGCTCTACCTGGAGCAGGAATCCCTGACACCCAGCCGCGGTCCCGTCGTAGGCCCTCGGGAGAGATAGTCGGACTCCTCGAGGTTCCGGCGCTGGAATGGGCGGGCTGGCCGATGGTGCTGGCATGGCGGGCGGCGGTGGAGGCGCACCCCAGCCTCGGAGTGTGGTAATCACCTCCTGCAGGGCGGTCCCCATCTGCAGGAGCTGCTCTTGCTGGTCCCGAACCTGGGCTTCCAGTCTCGTCTGGGCTGCTTCGGCTCCTGCTGATTCCATTGTAGGTGTATGATTCTGTCAGGGCGTGTTGTAGGTGTAGTGTAGGAATCAAATGCAGGACGCAGACTGAATGTTCCAAATGCTGTATTTCTGGCCCAACACAGGCAACAGGACAACTAAGCCCGACAGCAAAACCACGCACGAAGGCGAAACGGCAAATGCGCACAAACAGGTGCGACAAAATGAAATGGTGCACACACAAGTGCAACTGAGCTCCAGCACAGTGGAGAAAATACGCTCAACCGAGCAAAACACAACACTGACGGAAACAATCATACACAACACTAGACAAACACAACGAGAAACTTATAGGACACTAATTACGTAAAACAGAAACAGGTGTGGAAACAAACAGACAAAAGCAAACGAACATGAAACATCTATCGGTGGCAGCTAGAATTCCGGAGACGACGAACGCCGAAGCCTGCCCGAACAAGGGAGAGAGGCAGCCTCGGCCGAAACCGTGACAACAGGCCTGTATTCCACTACACCCACAGAAGGGTATCTGCATGGGCCAATAATGTCTACCATAGCATGATAAAGCACAGATTACAGTGAAGAATTGTAGCCTTGCTAGTTAGAAAACAATAGTAGTTTTGATCAAGCAAGTGTACATCAAGAGTCTAAGCACAGGTCAGGTGAAAACAATGGGCCCTATGTCTTAGTGTTTTTTATAAACCGGGTAGTTTGGATACTGGATGCTGATTGGCTAAAACAGTATTCATCCGTGTTTATGTGAGACCGTAGACCATGACTATGACGTTTAGCCTTTTCACCTCAATATCATTGCACCTTTTCACCTTGATAAAATGGCTACATCAACAATAGCTCGACATGCCCATGTAGAACATACGCTTTTAGATGAACTTGAGAGAAACCTTAACGAAAAGAACACCGTGAAACAAACAAAGTGGGCACTTCCCTGCTTCACTTACTGGTGTGCGGAAAAAGGGAAACATTGTGAGTTTGGGAATACAACAAAACGGAGCTGAACAACATCTTATGGGACTTTTATGGTTCAGTGAGAAACATGAATGGGGAAGAATATGGGATTGGCAGCTACGCTGGACTCAGAGCTGGTTTGAACCGACATCAACGACCCCCCTCTCAGTTTGACATGGAATATACAGAAGGACACCGAATTCACAACGAAAACAATGTGATTGTCGGCATAATTAAAAATTTGAAGAAAGAGGGGGCGTGACAAAGCTACCCACCACAGCCATAACTGAAAACGACATGCAGCTCATCAAACAATCCAAGGCTCTGGACACTGAAACACCTGAGGGTTTGGTGAACAAAGTGTGGTTTGATGATTTTGGGCAAAGGGGGAAGGAGGGAAACCATCTGCTGAAACCTGACTCACTTAAAAAATGTACAGACGAGAATGGCCTACAGTATGTGACTCTCTCGTTCAACAAACCAACAAAAAACCACAAGGACCCACAGGAGAAGAAAAGGGAGAGTGGATGGGGATTCACGCTTGAACTGCCAGATGATCCCCTGTGCCCGGTAGCTTTGCTTAAGAAGTATCTGTCCCTCCTTTCCTCCGACACCCCGCGTTGTACCTCTCTACAAGTTACTAGGGGCCAAATCTGGAAGCGAGGAAGGTGTGTAGCACTATTCTCTCTGACAACACAGCAGCAGTCCCCCAGCTAAAAGAACTGCATCCATTCCGGCAGTGTGGAGCCAACAAACAACATGGGCAAGCCAACAACAGATAACATGTGAAAAAATAAAATGTTGCACAATAAATGCAGAGTGTTAGTCACTATATAAGTGGCGCTAATGCTCTGTTTTTGCATCCACATTAATGTAAGCTTGCTAGCTAGCCTGTGGTTAATCAGTCAAGCAACAAGACTTTGGTTCAGACTACTTTTTCTGGCGGAATGTATTTATTATGAATGTATTTATTAAAACAACAATTTCAATGTAGATGTGTTGTTCATTGGCTTACTGTGTTGGCAACCAGTTTATAATAGCAATAAGGCACCTCGGGGGTTAGTGGTATATGGCCAATATACCACGGCTAAGGGCTGTGTCCAGATGTGTTGCGTCGTGCCTAAGAACAACCCTAAGCTGTGGTATTTCAGGCCTTATTGCTTAAATATACTCGAAGTACATCTGTCTTTCTATGAAGTCCCTTCAATCCATCGTATTTGGAAAACCCAGAAATTAAGCCAACTTTTCTCCTCAAAGTGAATCCACAAAGAGGCGCTAGAGATGCTGCTCTACTTATCTGAAGTTCTTTAGAAATGATTACTCTGAGGCAACCAATATATGCGAAGAGACCTTGAGTGAGAAGATACAATCCCTGTCTCACTGAATATAAATATACAATACAATACAATGCTGTAGCAAATACAACATGTATCTGCTCTAGAGGAAAACACAGGTAAATACCAAAATAAAGGAAACACGTGAGTAAATGAGGGATACAAAGTACACTATATATACAAACGTATGTGGACACCCCTTCGGCCACACCCGTCTACTAACCACCGGCCCTGGCAACCATTATTACGTACACCTGGACTTCATCCTCACCTTGATTACCTTCCCTTTATTTAGACCTCAGTAGTCATCAGGCAGTATTGGTTTGTTTTTGATTCATGGTCTGTATGCTTCTCTTGTTTTGTTAATCTGCATTTATCTTTATTAAACTCACCTTCTGCACTTGCTTCCTGACTCCCGGCGTGTACGTAACAAAAGGGCTACAGCTCTTGAGCTGTGGACAAGACAAAGTTAACACAAAGGGTAAGAAAGACTATAGGCTACTTGACATGTTTAGTGCTTGAGGCAGACATAGTTTTGTCCATTGTATTGAGAGAAGATAGTTTTTCTAGAATTGAACTTAAATTGTTTTAACCGTTCATTGGATTGTGTGTACTGTATTGTGGTATTGAAAGAAAAGACAGAAAGACATCCTAATGTCATGCCACACAGACTCTGGTAGGCTGAACCAGATAAGAATGACTGCTCTAACCGATCTCACACACGCACACACACACACACACACACACACACACACAAACACACACAGATTCGCACAGACACACACACACACACAGATACGCACATGCTCACATGCTCCCATGCACGCTCGCACACACACAAACACAAACACAAACACACACACATGCCCTGAAACAAGGTATCATCAAAGTGACATTGAGAGGCAGCTGAGTGGGAAGAAGACGGGATGATTTTATAAACTAAATATTAAAATATACGGTGGAAAGCCCTGGGATATATACATCCTATTCATGTGTTGGCAAACAGCCAGGAAAACATACACAAACATACTGAACACACACACGTGCATTTGGAGAGTGCGTTTGGTATACCAATACCTACACAGATGTTTTATTCACACACACCTCTTTTTATAGGATTTCAATGTGATGCATGACAATGTTATGTTAGCGAGGATCTAGCTTTGATATCTGTATCAAAGACACCAGTTGGGCACTGAGAGGAGAAGGTGGGGGTGCAGAAGAGAGGATGAGGGGGGACGTGAGAGAAAGAAATGAATGCAGGAATAACCTCTGATACCAATCTGATAGGCAGAAATGCAAACGCTGTATGCAGACAAACTTCAGCACACTTCTATGAGTGTTCAGAACAGCTCTTTGTGCTCAACTCTGAATAGACGAACAATTAACTAAATTGAGGGAACTTTCCAAAAGTTCAGCAGGAAATCCAAAATCCTCCAACCAGGATTTGTTGAAATCATGGTAATTTTGTGAAAGTTACCGGAATTTTGCAACCCAGTATAATGTATCCTCTTTCCTCTCATTGAGAAAAATGCCTAAAAGTTATTCTGTTGTGTAATTGTTAACACAGGAGAGATAGGAGGGTACGTTTCATGGTGGCCAGTAACCTTGACGACAGGGAATATGGAGAGAGGAAAGAAAGAAAACGGGATGAAAAAACTCTGGCAGACTGGTGACCTTGTGCCTGCGGTGGTTAAGAGTGAAGACTGACAACAGGGCGCCATTTTTCCCCCTCTCACGTCGTTTCCTGGGGGTCAAGAAATGAGGGAGGAGAGGAGAAGGAGGAGAGGAAATGAGTACGAGAGAAGCAGCTAGGCGACCGGGCGCCTCAGCCTCTCTGACGCAGGGAAAATAGCTTTTAGTGGACTTTTGTGTTTGCTGTAGAAACCATTTCACGACATCTCCCTTGAGCACACACCCCCACACCCCCACACCCCCACATTTATACACACTCATACACTCACACACTCATACACTCTTGACCTATTCTCTGACTGTTCTTAGTTGTACTTAGCTTTTGGGCCATAGGGGATGTTTCAGGTCATCTTGTGTCTATGTGTAAGTGGTGCATTGAGAGAAGGTGGTTGTGCTCACTGAAGGGATAGAGGAATGTAAGTGGTTGAATCCCTAATAACACCCTATTCCCTATATAGCGCACTACCCTATGGGCCCTTGTCAAAAGTAGTACACCGTAATAGGGTGCCATTTGGGACGCATACGTGTTTAGCAAGTCAGGTTAGTACTGAGCAATACCTCCAGGTTGAACAATTCTAAAACATATTGTAAAAAATGTATTTTGCATGACATTATAACATATAGTAAAAAAGTATGTTGCGTGACATAATAAGGCCTTATTGAAGCTCATACATGCTTATCGCCAGTTATAAAGGGTTACGGCTGTGGGATTTAATTAAAGGGTCACCCCATTTTTCCCCCTTCTACTATTACATGCATTGTATACTATTTTTTCAAGCATTTCTCAAAAACTTGCTCAAATAAAAAAGGTCAGTGAAAAAGTTAGATATTTGTGTTTTACTGTGAAGTTCAAAGCCCAAGCAAAGGTATTTTGCTCTCTATCCTCTCCACTGTCATGGCCCTTTCTGGCTCTCTGATGTCACAGGAGGTCTGATTGAAATTGAAATGTCACAACGCTACATGAGGCAACAGCTGGGACGCACCTGTCACCTGTCACATATTCAACAGGAACGCTGGAGGGATGCTGGAGGGACGCTGGAGGGATGCTGTCACGTGCTTAAAGAAAACACACTGAATGGAAAGAAACGCATACATACACAGAAACACATGTATGTATACACACACGTGCCACAAACACACACAACAGGGACTTCGGAGGGATTATGGAAAACTGTCACAGAACACACACATGCGCACACACACACACACACACACACATGCACACACACAAGGACATTGTTGGCACACCATCACAGCAATGCAGCGCAGAGGAAGTTGAAACGCAGCATTAAAAGGATGTCCATGACTGGCACAGTAATTAACACTGACAGTAGAGTGGGACAGATGATGTGTTCACAGCCAGAGTTCAATGGGCTGGCTTTCACTTTGACACTTTGAAAAATGACAGAGAATACCATTCAACCTCTCCCCATACAACACTGGTATTACAGGAAAGAACAATCCTTCTTGTACTGACAGCCTTGCTTGTAACTTGCTATCCCATCCCAAAGCCTAGAATTACATTATATATCAGGAGTACACCCTGAAATAAGACCAAATAAGTAATTTTTCAAGGTGACAGCTGTCCTTGCTAGCCGGTTCCTGTTCTGGCCCCTGAAAATCCTACATGTCGAGTGGGGGAGAGTGTTAACACTAGAAGTCATGCCCCCCTCCGTCCTTGCCTATTCAACACACCGACGTTGTTAGAATTTCGATATCACAAGTTTCTGTTACAGTGGCTTGCGAAAGTATTCACCCCCCTTGGCATTTTTCCTATTTTGTTGCCTTACAACCTGGAATTAAAATGGATTTTGGGGGGGTTTGTATCATTTGATTTACACAACATGCCTATCACTTTGAAGATGCTAAATATTTCTTATTGTGAAACAAACAAGAAATAAGACAAAAAACTGAAAACTTGAGCGTGCATAACTATTCACCCCCCCAAAGTCAATACTTTGTAGAGCCACCTTTAGAGCAATTACAGCTGCAAGTCTCTTGGGGTATGGCCCATTCTTCAAGGCAAAACTGCTCCAGCTCCTTCAAGTTGGATGGGTTCCACTGGTGTACAGCAATCTTTAAGACATACCACAGATTATCAATTGGATTGAGGTCTGGGCTTTGACTAGGCCATTCCAAGACATTTAAATGTTTCCCCTTAAACCACTCGAGTGTTGCTTTAGCAGTATGCTTAGGGTCATTGTCCTGTTGGAAGGTGAACCTCCGTCCCAGTCTCAAATCTCTGGAAGACTGAAACAGGTTTCCCTAAAGAATTTCCTTGTATTTTGCACCATCCATCATTCCTTCAATTCTGACCAGTTTTCCAGTCCCTGCCGATGAAAAACATCCCCACAGCATGATGCTGCCAACACCATGCTTCAATGTGGGGATGGTGTTCTCAGGGTGATGAGAGGTGTTGGGTTTGCGCCAGACATAGCGTTTTCCCTGATGGCCAAAAAGCTCCATTTTAGTCTCATCTGACCAGAGTACCTTCTTCCATATGTTTGGGGAGTCTCCCACATGGCTTTTGGCGAACACCAATCGTGTTTGCTTATTTCTTTCTTTAAGCAATGGCTTTTTTCTGGCCACTCTTCCGTAAAGCCCAGCTCTATGTAGTGTACGGTTTAACGTGGTCCTATGGACAGATACTCAAATCTCTGCTGTGGAGCTTTGCAGCTCCTTCAGGGTTATAAATAATATAATAATATGCCATTTAGCAGACGCTTTTATCCAAAGCGACTTACAGTCATGCGTGCATACATTTTTTTGTGTATGGGTGGTCCCGGGGATCGAACCCACTACCTTGGCGTTACAAGCGCCGTGCTCTACCAGCTGAGCTACAGGTCTCTTCGTTGCCTCTCTGATTAATGCCCTCCTTGCCTGGTCCGTGAGTTTTGGTGGGTGGCCCTCTCTTGGCAGGTTTGTAGTGGTGCCATATTCTTTGAATTTTTAAATAATGGATTTAATGGTGCTCCGTGGGATGTTCAAAGTTTCGGATATTTTTTTAAAACCCAACCCTGATCTGTACTTCTCCACAACATTGTCCCTGACTTTTTTGGAGAGCTCCTTGGTCTTCATTGTGCCGCTTGCTTGGTGGTGCCCCTTGCTTAGTGGTGTTGCAGACTCTGGGGCCTTTCAGAACAGGTGTATATATACTGAGATCATGTGACAGATCATGTGACACTTAGATTGCACACAGGTGGACTTTATTTAACTAATTATGTGACTTCTGAAGGTAATTTGTTGCACCAGATCTTATTTAGGGGCTTCATAGCAAAGGGAATGAATAAATATGCACACACCATTTTTCCGTTATGTATTTTTTTCATTTCACTTCAAAAATTTGGACTATTTTGTGTATGTCCATTACCTGAAATCCAAATAAAAATAAATTTAAATTACAGGGTGTAATGCAACAAAATAGGGAAAACGCCAAGGTGGATGAATACTTTTGCAAGGCACTATATAAGCAGTTTTAGGAGGGCATGTAATTTCTTCCCCCTGTGCTTTCTTCACCAGATAGTTGGCTGCCCATCTGATAACGGCCCATGGAAACTACACCTAATCTATTAATAATAGAAATCAAAACGAATTTCACCTTTAATAATAGACAAGACTAGATTTACAACAGTCTGATGGGTGACAATATTATCATTTGTCAATTGTGAATGAAGACATTTGTAATTGACAAAAAAGTAAACAGAGCTTGCCAAAAAGTGAATTTTCCTAACTCATGCAGGTCAGGTTCATGCAGGTCAGAAGGAGATTTAAGTTAGTTTGCGGTGTCGGGTCAAGCTTGACTGAGAGGTCTCTGATCGACACAACAACTTAAAGCAACAGAGTGACATGAAACCATCTCACCCAAACTCATCTCACAATGGGAGCAAAGAAGGTAAATAGTCTATCTCTCTCACACTCTCTTTCTCTCTCTCTCTCTCTCTCTCTCTCTCTCTCTCTCTCTCTCTCTCTCTCTCTCTCTCTCTCTCTCTCTCTCTCTCTCTCTCTCTCTCTCTCTCTCTCTCTCTCTCTCTCTATATATATATATATATATATATATATATATATATATATACAGTACCAGTTAAAAGTTTGGACACACCTACTCATCAAAGGTTTTTCTGTATTTTTACTATTTTCTACATTGTAAAATATTTTATATTTGAGATTCTTCAAATAGCCACCCTTTGCCTTGATGACAGCTTTTCACACTCTTGGCATTCCGTCAACCAGCTTCACCTGGAATGCTTTTCCAACAGTCTTCAAGGAGTTCCCACATATGCTGAGCACTTGTTGGCTACTTTTCCTTCACACTGCGGTCCAACTAATTCCAAACCATCTTAATTGGGTTGAGGTCGGGGGATTGTGGAGGCCAGGTCATCTGATGCAGCACTCCATCACTCTCCTTCTTGGTAAAATACCCCTTACCCAGCCTGGAGGTGTGTTGGGTTTTTGTCCTGTTAAAAAACAAATGATAGTCCGACTAAGCCTGACTGTAAGTCGCTTTGGATAAAAGCGTCTGCTAAATGGCATATTATATTATATTATAAGCCCAAACCAGATAGGATGGCGTATCGCTGCAGAATGCTGTGGTAGCCATGCTGGTTAAGTGTGAATTCTATATAAATCACAGACAGTGTCACCAGCAAAGCACCCACACACCATAACACCTCCTCCTCCATACTTTACGGTGGGAAATACACATGCGGAGACACAGCGGTTGGAACCATGAATCTCAGATTTGGACTCCAGACCAAAGGACATATTTCCACCAGTTTAATGTCCACTGCTCGTGTTTCTTGGCCCAAGCAGGTCTCTTCTTCTTATTGGTGTCCTTTAGTAGTGGTTTATTTGCAGGAATTCGACCATGAAGGCCTGATTCACACAGTCCCCTCTGAACAGTTGATGTTGAGATGTGTCTGTTACTTGAACTCTGTGAAGCATTTATTTGGGCTACAATTTCTGAGGCTGGTAACTCTAATGAACTTATCCTCTGTAGCAGAGTTAACACTGCGTCTTCCATTCCTGTGGCGGTCCTCATGAGAGCCAGTTTCATCATAGCGCTTGATGGTTTATGCGACCGTACTTGAAGAAACGTTCAATGTTCTTGAAATGTTCCGTATTGACTGACCTTCATGTCTTAAAGTAATGATGGACTGTCGTTTTTCTTTGCTTATTTGAGCTGTTCTTGCCATAAAATTGACTTTACCAAATAGGGCTATCTTCTGTATACCACCCCTACGTTGTCACAACACAGCTGATTGGCTCAAACGCATTAAGAAGGAAAGAAATTCCACAAATTAATGTTTAACAAGGCTGTTAATTGAAATGCAATTCCAGGTGACCACCTCATGAAGCTGGTAAGAGAATGCCAAGAGTGTTGAAAGCTGTCATCAAGGCAAAGGGTGGCTACTTTGAAGAATCTCAAATATAAACTATATTTTTTAAACACGTTTTTGGTTACTACATGATTCCATATGTGTTATTTCATAGTTTTGATGTCTTCACTATTATTCTACAATGTAGAAAATAGTAAAAATACAGAAAAACCCTTGAATGAGTAGGTGTGTTCAAACTTTTGACTGGTACTTTACATATTAAGTCGGGTAAAACAGTATCTAAACATGTGTTTCTTTATCCACTGCAATAGCATGAAATGTAAGCCTTAAAATGTTTTTACAAACCTCCAAGGATGTGTTAAATGTATGCATAAAGTAGTTCTGCAGCTACTGGAATCATTTGAAGCAAATGTGCTCTTTTTAAGTATTATTGAGCAATTACTTATGACATATTTTTATTTATTTTAGGTCTTTGGAGGTCCTTGCATTTCTATTAAGTTAAAGTACATTTAAAGTTTAATGTTTCAAGTTTGACTTTCAAATGTGACATGTCTTTGCTAAGGACAAGTTCCCTTCCTACACAGCCAACACCCACTCAGTGATGCTTTCATCAGACATATGTGCCATATTCCATGCACACACACACACATACACACACACGCAAGCACACACACACATGCACACACCCACACACATGCACACACATACGCACACACGCACGCACACACACACACATCACACACACACACACATACACATACACACATCACAACTGCTGCTCCCAGACTTGTATTATGATTACTAAATACTGCACAATTTAAACACTTGCCCCCCAATCCCCCCTTTCCCAAAACACGTGTAAATATTGGACTATAAGTTGTGTCTTCCAGTCCGCTGAGCTATTTACTTTATGTTCATATTCTTATATTTTATTATTTCTTATTGTTGTTGTATTGTCGAGAAGGAACATGCAAGTAAGCATTTGGTTGGACGGTGTATACCATGTGTACGTGTGTACGTACGACTAATAAAACATTAAACTTGATGCGGAACTGTCACAAGCTTGTTCGTTTGTGTAGTTAGCTAAACTTTGTAAATCAGTGGATCTGGTGTGACAGTGCTAGAAGCACACCCTGGTTAGAGGCACACACACACACACACACACACACACACACACACACACACACACACACACACACACACACACACACAACCCATTCAAATAGACACAGGGGTGCCGTATTGACTGGTTTGATTTCTCTTCCACTCTCTGTTTTCAATAGACCAGACTATTTCTTCCAACGATCTATTGGGACAGAGAGAGATGGAGAGAAAGAGACAGAGAGGGATGGAGAGAAAGAGACAGAGAGAGATGGAGGGAAAGAGACAGAGAGGGATGGAGAGAAAGAGAGAGAGGGATGGAGAGAAAGAGACAGAGAGAGATGGAGAGAAAGAGACAGAGAGAGATGGAGAGAAAGAGACAGAGAGGCATGGAGAGAAAGAGAGAGAGGGATGGAGAGAAAGAGACAGAGAGGGATGGAGAGAAAGAGACAGAGAGGGATGGAGAGAGAGAAAGAGACAGAGAGAGATGGAGAGAAAAAGACAGAGAGAGATGGAGAGAAAGAGAGATGGAGAGAAAGAGACAGAGAGATGGAGAGAAAGAGACAGAGAGGGATGGAGAGAAAGAGACAGAGAGGGATGGAGAGAAAGAGACAGAGAGGGATGGAGAGAAAGAGAGAGAGGGATGGAGAGAAAGTGTCACGCCCTGGCTCTAGGGACTCTTTTAAGTTGAGCCAGGGTGTGTAGAGTTTATGTTTTGTGCTCATTGTGTCTAGTCTAGTTTTTGTATATCTATGTTGGCCAGAGTGGTTCTCAATCAGAGGCAACGAGTATCAGCTGTTGCTGGTTGTCTCTGATTGGGAACCATATTTAGTCAGGTGGTTTTCCCACAGTGTTTGTGGGATCTTGTTTCGTGTTGGTTTGTGGTTTGCACCTGTGGACGTCACGTATCGATTTGTTGTTTTGTTCGTGTATCATTTAATAAATAAGTATGTTCACCTTCCACGCTGTGCCTTGGTCCTCTATATCCGACGATCATGACAGAAAGAGACAGAGAGGGATGGAGAGAAAGAGACAGAGGGATGGAGAGAGAGAGACAGAGAGAGATGGAGAGAAAGAGACAGGGAGGGAATATATATATATATGTATGTGTATGTGTGTATGTATGTGTGTGTGTTTGTGTGTATATGTGTATAAATATGTGTATAGATATATATATATATATATATAATAATAATATGCCATTTAGCTGACGCTTTTATCCAAAGCGACTTACACTCATGCGTGCATACATTTTTGGGTGGTCCCGGGGATCGAACCCACTACCTTAGCGTTACAAGCGCCGTGCTCTACCAGCTGAGTTACAGAGGACCATATATGTGTGTATGTGTATGTGTATGTGTATGTGTATGTGTATGTGTATGTGTATGTGTATGTGTACAGTGGGGAAACATTTTATTTAGTCAGCCACCAATTGTGCAAGTTCTCCCACTTAAAAAGATGAGAGAGGCCTGTAATTTTCATCATAGGTACACGTCAACTATGACAGACAAAATGAGAAAAAAATATCCAGAAAATCACATTGTAGGATTTTTAATGAATTTATTTTGAAATGATGGTGGAAAATAAGTATTTGGTCAATAACAAAAGTTTCTCAATACTTTGTTATATACCCTTTGTTGGCAATGACAAAGGTCAAACGTTTTTTGTAAGTCTTCACAAAGTTTTCACACACTGTTGCTGGTATTTTGGCCCATTCCTCCATGCAGATCTCCTCTAGGGCAGTGATGTTTTGGGGCTGTCGCTGGGCAACACGGACTTTCAACTCCCTCAAAAGATTTTCTATGGGGTTGAGATCTGGAGACTGGCTAGGCCACTCCAGGACCTTGAAATGCTTCTTACGAAGCCACTCCTTCATTGCCCGGGCGGTGTGTTTGGGATCATTGTCATGCTGAAAGGCCCAGCCACGTTCCATCTTCAATGCCCTTGCTGATGGAAGGAGGTTTTCACTCAAAATCTCACGATACATGGCCCCATTCATTCTTTCCTTTAAACGGATCAGTCGTCCTGGTCCCTTTGCAGAAAAACAGCCCAAAGCATGATGTTTCCACCCCCATGCTTCACAGTAGGTATGGTGTTCTTTGGATGCAACTCAGCATTCTTTGTCCTCCAAACACGACGAGTTGAGTTTTTACCAAAAAGTTCTATTTTGGTTTCATCTAACCATATGACATTCTCCCAATCCTCTTCTGGATAATCCAAATGCACTCTAGCAATCTTCAGACGGGCCTGGACATGTACTGGCTTAAGCAGGGGGACACGTCTGACACTGCAGGATTTGATTCCCTGGCGGCGTAGTGTGTTACTGATGGTAGGCTTTGTTACTTTGGTCCCAGCTCTCTGCAGGTCATTCACTAGGTCCCCCCGTGTGGTTCTGGGATTTTTGCTCACCGTTCTTGTGATCATTTTGACCCCACGGGGTGAGATCTTGCGTGGAGCCCCAGATCGAGGGAGACTATCAGTGGTCTTGTATGTCTTCCATTTCCTAATAATTGCTCCCACAGTTGATTTCTTCAAACCAATCTGCTTACCTATTGCAGATTCAGTCTTCCCAGCCTGGTGCAGGTCTACACTTTTGTTTCTGGTGTCCTTTGACAGCTCTTTGGTCTTGGTCATAGTGGAGTTTGGAGTGTGACTGTTTGAGGTTGTGGACAGGTGTCTTTTATACTGATAACAAGCTCAAACAGGTGCCATTAATACAGGTAACGAGTGGAGGACAGAGGAGCCTCTTAAAGAAGAAGTTACAGGTCTGTGAGAGCCAGAAATCTTGCTTGTTTGTAGGTGACCAAATACTTATTTTCCACCTTAATTTGCAAATAAATTCATTAAAAATCCTACAATGTAATTTTATGGATTTTTTTTCTCAATTTGTCTGTCATAGTTGACGTGTACCTATGATGAAAATTACAGGCCTCTCTCATCTTTTTAAGTGGGAGAACTTGCAAAATTGGTGGCTGACTAAATACTTTTTTTCCCCACTGTATGTGTATGTGTATGTGTATGTGTATGTGTATGTGTATGTGTATGTGTATGTGTATGTGTATGTGTATGTGTATGTGCATGTGCATGTTTATGTGTATGTATATGAATATATAAATTGGGGAGAACAAGTATTTGATACACTGCCGATTTTGCAGGTTTTCCTACTTTCAAAGCATGTAGAGGTCTGTAATTTTTATCATAGGTACACTTCAATTGTGAGAGACGGAATCTAAAACAAAAATACAGAAAATCACATTGTATGATTTTTAAGTAATTAATTTGCATTTTATTGCATGACATAAGTATTTGATACATCAGAAAAGCAGAACTTAATATTTGGTACAGAAACCTTTGTTTGCAATTACAGAGATCATACATTTCCTGTAGGTCTTGACCAGGTTTGCACACACTGCAGCAGGGATTTTGGCCCACTCCTCCATACAGACCTTCTCCAGATCCTTCAGGTTTCGGGGCTGTCGCTGGGCAATACGGACTTTCAGCTCCCTCCAAAGATGTTCTATTGGGTTCAGGTCTGGAGACTGGCTAGGCCACTCCAGGACCTTGAGATGCTTCTTACGGAGCCACTCCTTAGTTGTCCTGGCTGTGTTTTTCGGGTCGTTGTCATGCTGGAAGACCCAGCCACGACCCATCTTCAATGCTCTTACTGAGGGAAGGAGGTTGTTGGCCAAGATCTCGCGATACATGGCCCCATCCATCCTTCCCTCAATACGGTGCAGTCGTCCTGTCCCCTTTGCAGAAAAGCATCCCCAAAGAATGATGTTTCCACCTCCATGCTTCACGGTTGGGATGGTGTTCTTGGGGTTGTACTCATCCTTCTTCTTCCTCCAAACACGGCGAGTGGAGTTTAGACCAAAAAGCTCTATTTTTGTCTCATCAGACCACATGACCTTCTCCCATTCCTCCTCTGGATCATCCAGATGGTCATTGGCAAAATTCAGACGGGCCTGGACATGCGCTGACTTGAGCAGGGGGACCTTGCGTGCGCTGCTGGATTTTAATCCATGACGGCGTAGTGTGTTACTAATGGTTTTCTTTGAGACTGTGGTCCCAGCTCTCTTTAGGTCATTGACCAGGTCCTGCCGTGTAGTTCTAGGCTGATCCCTCACCTTCCTCATGATCATTGATGCCCTACAAGGTGAGATCTTGCATGGAGCCCCAGACCGAGGGTGATTGACCGTCATCTTGAACTTCTTCCATTTTCTAATAATTGTGCCAACAGTTGTTGCCTTCTCACCAAGCTGCTTGCCTATTGTCCTGTAGCCCATCCCAGCCTTGTGCAGGTCTACAATTTTATCCCTGATGTCCTTACACAGCTCTCTGGTCTTGGCCATTGTGGAGAGGTTGGAGTCTGTTTGATTGAGTGTGTGGACAGGTGTCTTTTATACAGGTAACGAGTTCAAACAGGTGCAGTTAATACAGGTAATGAGTGGAGAACAGGAGGGCTTCTTAAAGAAAAACTAACAGGTCTGTGAGAGCCGGAATTCTTACTGGTTGGTAGGTGATCAAATACTTATGTCATGCAATAAAATGCAAATTAATTACTTAAAAATCATACAATGTGATTTTCTGGATTTTTGTTTTAGATTACGTCTCTCACAGTTGAGGTGTACCTATGATAAAAATTACAGACCTCTACATGCTTTGTAAGTAGGAAAACCTGCAAAATCGGCAGTGTATCAAATACTTGATCTCCCCACTGTATATATATATTATTATTCTTTTTACATGGGGGATTGGAAGTTATGAAGACAATTACATTGATCGAAGTTACAATCTATCTGCAATATTAAGCTGATCAACCCCCTGAAAAAAAAAAAAAAAAAAAAAAAAAAGAGAAAGAGAGAGTTGGAGAGAAAGAGACAGAGAGTGATGGAGAGAAAGAGATAGAGAGGGATGGAGAGAAAGAGACAGAGAGGGATGGAGAGAAAGACACACAGCTATATTTTTACCTTGGGAGAAAATGTGTCAACCCCCACAAAAATGTCATAGAATTATAATCAACATAATAATTCACATTTCCTGTTGCTGCAGGATTATTTTCCTGCTGTAGCAAACTGGCTCAAATGAAGATCCTACATCTGTAATCATCATCATAATGAGTCTGTTTTTACACTATAACAGCATTGAATCCATATATGATCTGTATGCCTTATAGCCGATGTCTAATGATATTAGTGTAGGGATATGAGCAGAACATGTTGGCTTTTATGGTAGTGGTTTATGAGGACGGTACTCTCATCCATATCCTAATCATATTGTAACCTCCACGTATTTAGACACTGTAATCAAACAAGCTGTGTTGTGTAGTAGGGCTGACAATACAGTACTCAGTAGCAGCAATGACCTGCCAGTGACTGGTTTTTGGTGGTGCTCTTTGACATTTCATCTCTAAGTTATTATGAAGATGCTTGAAGAAAATATATAATTTGTCATATTTAGAAGAAGATAATAGTCTCTCTCTCTCTTTCTCTCTCTCTCTCTCTCTCTCTCTCTCTCTCTCTCTCTCTCTCTCTCTCTCTCTCTCTCTCTCTCTCTCTCTCTCTCTCTCTCTCTCTCTCTCTCTCTCTCCCTCCCTCCCTCCCTCGTAAGTTGCCAGTAAGACAGTAAGAGTTCTGAAAAACAAAGGAAGCCAAATAGAGCAGTTGTCTACAGGGGTGACCTCCCATTGAACTCCACAGTTTGCACACTTATACATAGAGTATACACCAGTGACAGTTACACTGCAATAAATCCCTTAACCAAAAGAACATTCTCTTTCCTGAAACTAGTTCAGCGACTTCTTCAGAAAGCCTTCGTGAGTAAACAAGTATATATATATACATTATTATTTTTATTTTTTTCTTGTATTTTAGAGGTCTTTGGAGGTCCTTGTATTTGACTGCAGTCTCCAAGGACTATTAAGTTAAAGTACATTTAAAGTTTAAAGTTTGACTTTCAAATTTGACATATCTTTGCGAAGGACATTTGTTTCCAGTCTGTTTATAAACAATATTGTCATGCCCATTTGTTGGCCCTAAGCCAAGTCAAAATGACATTTTATAGAAAGTTCCCTTCCGACAAAGCCAACACCCACTCGGTGAGGCTTTCATCAGACATCTGCAATCCATGCACACACACACAAGCACACACACACACTTGTAATGCAGAGTTACATAATTTTTTCCCCAGATCTCATATTTGGGTAAACATGTCTATTACTGCTGTGAAAGACTGTGTTCCTCAGTCACCATAGACACACATTACAGTTTACACTATGGGATTGTTCTGTCTGGTCCTCTGCTCCTCTCACAAGTTACCTTGCCTTTGATGATCTGAGAAATGGCTCTAATTCACTGTGCTGTGGTTTCCATGTTGGATTCGTTAGTTTTATTTGGCAAATGTGTGTTAGGGACACCTCACAATACTATTTGGTTCTGGGCTAAAGAGATTACACTGAAATACAGAGGTACTGTAGAGGGGACACATTAATATTGTGTGTACCTGGGTGCTTGCGTGCAACAAGAAAAAGTAAAAAACTATCCGTTTTAATTCATTAGATATTTATCCAAAACTCCATAAATCTCCAAGTATGAAAGATTTGAAAATATAACTGCATTCGAGAACGGGACCCACCCCAATAACTGTTTAAATAATCCTTGATTTATTTGTATTTGTTTATTCGGATCCCCATTAGCTTTGGCAGAAGCAGCAGCTACTCATACTGGGGTCCACAAGAAACACAAAACATGACAAGTAACAAAACACTGATACACCGAGAGACAAGGATAGTCACACACATTTAAAGTACAATGATATAAAAACAACACAACAAAAAAACTATGTGTGTGTTAGACTGTGTCTGTGTGTGTCTGTGTGTGTGTGTGTTTGTGTTTGTGTGTGTTAGAGTGTGTGTGTGTTTGTGTGTGTTAGAATGTGTGTGTTTGTATGTGTGTGTGTGTGCTAGAATGTGTCTGTGTGTGTTTGTATGTGTGTGTCTGTGTGTATGGTAGGGTGTGTCTGTGTGTGTGTTTGTGTGTGTCTGTGTGTGTGTCTGTGTGTGTGTGTGTGTTAGAGTGTGTGTGTGTGTGTTAGTGTGTGTGTGTTAGAGTGTGTGTGTTAGAGTGTGTGTTAGAGTGTGTGTGTGTGTGTGTGTTAGAGTTTGTGTGTGTTTGTGTGTGTATGTTTGTTTGTGTGTTTGTGTGTGTGTGTGTGTGTTTGTGTGTTTGTGTGTGTGTTAGAGTGTGTGTGTGTTAGAGTGCGAGTGTGTTTTTGTGTGTGTTAGAGTGTGTTTGTGTGTGTTAGAGTTTGTGTGTGTTTGTGTGTGTATGTGTTAGAGTGTGTTTATGTGTGTGTGTGGTAGAGAGTGTGTGTGTGTGTTTGTGTGTGTGTGTGTGTTAGAGAGTGTGTGTGTGTTAGCGTGTGTGTGTGTCTGTGTGTGTGTGTGTTAGAGTGTAGGTGTGTGTGTGTTAGAGTGTGTGTGTTTGCGTGTGTGTATGTTTTAGCGTGTGTGTTTGTGTGTGTATTAGGGTATGTGTGTGTATGTGTGTGTGTGTGTTAGAGTGTGTCTCTGTGTGTGTGTGTGTGTGTTAGATTGTGTCTGTGTGTGTCTGTGTGTGTGTGTGTTAATGTGTGTGTGTGTGTGTGTGTTAGAGTGTGTGTTTGTGTGTGTTATAGTGTGTGTGTGTTAGAGTGTGTTTATGTGTGTGTGTGTGTTAGAGTGTGTGTGTGTCTGTGTGTGTTAAGTGTGTGTGTGTGTGTGTTAGAGTGTGTGTGTTTGCGTGTGTGTAAGTGTTGGAGTGTGTGTTTGTGTGTGTATTAGGGTATGTGTGTGTGTATGTGTGTGTGTGTGTTAGAGTGTGTCTGTGTGTGTGTGTGTTAGACTGTGTATGTGTGTGTCTGTGTGTGTTTGTGTGTGTGTTAGAGTGTGTCTGTGTGTGTGTGTTAGAGTGTGTGTGTGTTAGCGTGTGTGTGTTTGCGTGTGTGTATGTGTTAGCGTGTGTGTTTGTGTGTGTATTAGGGTATGTGTGTGTATGTGTGTGTGTATTAGAGTGTGTCTGTGTGTGTCTGTGTGTGTGTTAGAGTGTGTGTTTGTGTGTGTTCGAGTGTGAGTATGTCTGTGTGTGTTAGGCTGTCTTTGTGTGTCTGTGTGTGTGTTAGAGTGTGTGTTTGTGTGTGTTGGAGTTTGTATGTGTGTTTGTGTTCATGTGTGTCTTAAAGTATATGTGTGTGTGTTAGAGTGTGTGTTAGTGTGTGTGTGTGTGTGTGTGTTAGAGTGTGTCTGTGTGTGTGTTAGACTGTCTTTGTGTGTCTGTGTGTGTGTTAGAGTTTGTGTGTGTGTTTGTGTTTGTGTATGTGTTAGTGTGTGTGTGTGTGTGTGTGTGTGTGTGTGTGTGTGTGTGTGTGTGTGTGTGTGTTAGAGTATGTCTGTGTGTGTGTTAGAGTTTGTGTGTGTGTGTGTGTTTGTGTGTGTGTGTCTTAAAGTATATGTGTGTGTGTTAGAGTGTGTGTTTGTGTGTGTGTGTGTGTTAGTGTGTGTGTGTGTTTGTGTTAGAGTTTGTGTGTGTATGTGTTAGAGTTTGTTTTTGTGTGTGTGTTAGAGTTTGTGTGTGTGTGTCTGTGTGTGTGTTTGTGTGTGTGTGTGTGTGTGTGTGTGTGTGTGTGTTAGAGTGTGTCTGTGTGTGTTAGAAAGTGTGTGTGTTTTGTGTGTGTGTTAGAGTTTGTGTGTGCGTGTAAGTGTTAGATTTTCTGTGTGTGTGTGTGTTTGTGTGTGTGTTAGACTGTGTCTTTGTGTGTTTTTTATTTTTTTTTTACACATATTTCACCCCTTTTTTGGGTTGGCACAAAACTACCTTCATACAATTAATGAATTTCGTCTGGTACAAGTTACTCCCCTTTATATAGAGTGGACCTAAAAGTTTGTAGGTTGAACCGTTCAGATGCTAGAGATGTTTTCATGAGAAGACCAATTTTCGGGATGTTTAATGGTCTGACAAACATCGCTTGTTACGGACCCCGTTGCTTTAAAAGTCTAGCGTGGATGGAACAGAGACCCGTAACATAATTCATGCAAATTAGAATCATGACATGGAAACAGTGAGAACAAAAACTACACCGACAACCATAAACTACCGTCAAACACAAAATGTTTATTTTGAACACACGGTGAAGGTTTGGGAAAAAGGGCTGAGCAGGACCCAAGAAATGAAACAATAATGTAAAAAAAAAACTAAACTGATCTTGCCTGCCTCAAGAACCGCTAAGCTACTGCTAATCATACAGAAATTACAGTGGGTGGTCCGCTCAGGTCTAACTAGTGTTTTTAGACAATGTTCTTCCTACAGGTAATGTATGCCCATGGGCAACTTGCTTAAATCCCCCTTTTCCCAGAAACACACAACAAAGTTACCAAACAGAGTAACCAGCAAATGAGTGAGTACACAAAACACAGGAAACCACAGTATCCATACTCACATACGGAACTAGTATCTTCCAACAAACACAACTCACTGGCTTTTAAAACAATAGGAGGTGTAAGTGAGAAACCATAAACAGGTGGTGCAATACAGAGGAATGTCCACTGATTGGTCCACCTCAGCAATCAGCAGCCAAACGGATGTCGGACAGTTGGGACACCCCAACGACCACCAATCAGGAACATAAAGGACACCTGTGATTAGGGCAGAAGGATAGGAAAAACACAAAAACACACACAGGATACCTGTATCCGTAACACTCCCACCCTTAAAAGAGCAAACCACAAGGGTTTGCGACACACGTATCATCACAACACCCAAAATTCAAAGCATCCTGACGGGATAACAAAAAAAACCTAGTTCTTTAAACACGAGACAAAGCATCTGCCAACACATTATCCGACCCCTTTTTGTGACGGATCTCCAAATTATAATTTTGCACTACAAGTGCCCAACACATAAGGCGTTGGTTCTGGTTGTACATCCAGTGGAGAAAAACTAAGGGGTTAAGGTATACACTATCACTGGTAATGCACTGGAACCAACATATACAGTGGGGGAAAAAAGTATTTAGTCAGCCACCAATTGTGCAATCTCTCCCACTTAAAAAGATGAGAGAGGCCTGTAATTTTCATCATAGGTACACGTCAACTATGAAAGACAAATTGAGGAAAAGAAATCCAGAAAATCACATTGTAGGATTTTTAATGAATTCATTTGCAAATTATGGTGGAAAATAAGTATTTGGTCACCTACAAACAAGCAAGATATCTGGCTCTCACAGACCTGTAACTTCTTCTTTAAGAGGCTCCTCTGTCCTCCACTCGTTACCTGTATTAATGGCACCTGTTTGAACTTGTTATCAGTATAAAAGACACCTGTCCACAACCTCAAACAGTCACACTCCAAACTCCACTATGGCCAAGACCAAAGAGCTGTCAAAGGACACCAGAAACAAAAGTGTAGACCTGCACCAGGCTGGGAAGACTGAATCTGCAATAGGTAAGCAGCTTGGTTTGAAGAAATCAACTGTGGGAGCAATTATTAGGAAATGGAAGACATACAAGACCACTGATAATATCCCTCGATCTGGGGCTCCACGCAAGATCTCACCCCGTGGGGTCAAAATGATCACAAGAACGGTGAGCAAAAATCCCAGAACCACACGGGGGGACCTAGTGAATGACCTGCAGAGAGCTGGGACCAAAGTAACAAAGCCTACCATCAGTAACACACTACGCCGCCAGGGAATCAAATCCTGCAGTGCCAGACGTGTCCCCCTGCTTAAGCCAGTACATGTCCAGGCCCGTCTGAAGTTTGCTAGAGTGTATTTGGATGATCCAGAAGAGGATTGGGAGAATGTCATATGGTCAGATGAAACCAAAATTTAACTTTTTGGTAAAAACTCAACTCGTCGTGTTTGGAGGACAAAGAATGCTGAGTTGCATCCAAAGAACACCATACCTACTGTGAAGCATGGGGGTGGAAACATCATGCTTTGGGGCTGTTTTTCTGCAAAGGGACCAGGACGACTGATCCGTGTAAAGGAAAGAATGAATGGGGCCATAAATCGTGAGATTTTGAGTGGAAACCTCCTTCCATCAGCAAGGGCATTGAAGATGAAACGTGGCTGGGTCTTTCAGCATGACAATGATCCCAAACCCACCGCCCGGGCAACGAAGGAGTGGCTTCGTAAGAAGCATTTCAAGGTCCTGGAGTGGCCTAGCCAGTCTCCAGATCTCAACCCCATAGAAAATCTTTGGAGGGAGTTGAAAGTCCATGTTGCCCAGCGACAGCCCCAAAACATCACTGCTCTAGAGGAGATCTGCATGGAGGAATGGGCCAAAATACCAGCAACAGTGTGTGAAAAACTTGTGAAGACTTACAGAAAACGTTTGACCTGTGTCATTGCCAACAAAGGGTATATAACAAAGTATTGAGAAACTTTTATTGACCAAATACTTATTTTCCACCATAATTTGCAAATAAATTCATAAAAAATCCTACAATGTGATTTTCAGGATTTTCTTTTCTCATTTTGTCTGTCATAGTTGACGTGTACCTATGATGAAAATTACAGGCCTCTCTCATCTTTTTTTGTGGGTGAACTTGCACAATTGGTGGCTGACTAAATACTTTTTTTCCCCACTGTACTTCAAAGTACTGCAGAGCTAACAACAAAGCTAGAGCTTCTTGTTCAATGGTGGAATATTTTGTCTGACATTTGTTAAATTTTCGTGAAAAATAACAGACAGTATGGTCCACTCCACTCTGGTCCGGCTGCAGTAGAACAGCACCAGCACCTCTGGCACTTGCATCTACCTCCAGTTTAAACAGTCGTTCAAATTCTGGTGCAGCAAGAACAGGAGTACTACATAAGAGTGCTTTAGCAGTGTTGAAAGCAGTACAACAATCTTCAGACCATACACATTTTCTCGCCGGACTGAGCAAATCCGTTAATGGAGCAACTACCGCAGAGACATTTTTACAGAAACTACGGTAGTAGCCTACCATCGCTAAAAAGCGGCGTAGCTCTCTTCTGGTGGTAGGTGTGGGAAATGCATTCATAGCTGAGACCTTGGCATCTACAGGGCGCACCTGACCATGGCCGACCTGTTTACCGAGATAAGTAACAGTGGCCTTCCCAAACTCGCACTTTGCTAAGTTCAGGGTTAGAGAAGCGGCTGCTAGACGTTCACACACTACCCTGAGAGTGTTAACATGATCAGACCACTCAGTTGAATAAATTACCAGATCATCAAGGTAAGCACTACAATTACAAACTCCAGCCAATACTGTGTTAACCAGGCGTTGGAAAGTGGCTGGTGCGTTCCGCATCCCAAATGCCATGACAGCATATTGTAGGAAGTGGTCTGGGGTCACAAAGGCAGAGATGTCGGAGGCACATGAGGTTAATGGCACCTGCAAGTAACCTTTTAGAAGATCTAGTTTGTTTACATAAGTAGCAGCACCAACAGTGTCAAAACAGTCATCCAGTCTGGGTAACGGGAACGAGTCGGGCACTGTGACAGCATTGACCTTCCGATAGTCCGTACATAACCTGGATGTCCCATCAGGTTTAGGAACCAGAATGCACGGAGAACTCCAAGGACTTGAACTTGGCATAGCCAGGTTATTCTCTAGCTAATAACCGACCTCATCCCTTATTATCTTTCTTTTAGAGACGTTGACACGATAAGCATGTTGCTTGATAGGTGCAGCGTTTCCAACATTAATGTCATGTTCTAACACATTTGTGCATGTAGGAACATCATTAAAAAGACATGGAAAGCTGTGTAATAGCCTCACAATATCATCTGACTGTCCGTCCGTTAAATGAATCAGGCTTGACGGGAGAGACAGCAGCATCTCTGAATTGGGAAATCTAGCACATTGCTGCTGAGTATTGCGCACCTCCAAACCATCTCCGTCCACATCATTAACATGACCTCCCACTACAGCCGTAGCAGCAATAGTGACAGCCGACTCGGCCAGTTTCTCTGGACTGTCTATGTGGGTGACGGGTCTGGTGTGGTATGTCTTCAACATGTTAACGTGGCACACACGAGATTGGCGTTTTCTATCAGGAGTCTGTATCACGTAGTCAGTTTCACTTAGTTTCTTTTCAATTACATAAGGACCAGAGAAACGTGCTGACAATGACGCTCCTGGCACAGGCAACAATACAATAACTTGGTCACCTGGCTGCAGTGAACGAGAAACAGCCTGGTTGTCATAGTGCCGTTTCATCCGTCTCTGTGAGGAAGACAGCGCTTCCTTTGCTAGAGCACAGGCACCATGTAGGCGCTCACGAAAGCGACTGACGTAGTCCAACACATTTTCTTTCACACACAACTCTTGTGATAAAAACTGATCCTTAAGGACTTTCATAGGTCCTCTCATGGTGTGTCCAAACACCAGTTCAGCTGGGCTGAACCCTAGGGATTCCTGTACTGTCTCATGGACAGCAAACAAAACTAGAGGAACTCCCTCATCCCAATCCTTCTCAGATTCCAAGCAATATTTACGGAGCATAGACTTCAGTGTCTGATGCCAACGTTCAAGCGCACCCTGAGACTCTGGGTGATATGCGCTTGACACACGGTGTGTAACTGACAAGGATTTTAACACTTGTTTGAAAAGCTTAGAAAGGAAATTAGTACTCTGATCAGTTTGTACCACCTTAGGTAACCCAAAAGTTGAGAAGAATTTGATCAACGCTTTACTCACCACCGGAGCAGTAATCCTTCGCAGAGGAATGGCCTCTGGGTACCTGGTGGCCACACACATAATCGTCAACAGAAACTGGTTACCAGATTTTGTCTTTGGTAATGGTCCAACACAATCAACCATCACATGTTCGAATGGTTCACCTATGGCCGGTATGGGACAAAGAGGCGCGGGGGGAATAACCTGGTTCGGTTTCCCTGTTACTTGACAGGTGTGGCAAGTCCGACAGAACTGAGCCACATCTTGTTTTAAACCAGGCCAAAAGAAATGTCGTAAAACTCGATCATAAGTCTTGGTGACTCCCAGATGTCCGGCCCACTGGTGATCATGAGCGAGGGATAAAACATTTTGTCGAAAGGCTGTAGGAATCACTATTTGGTAAACAGCATTCCAATCTCCGCCAGCGTCAACATGGGATGTCCATTTACGCATGAGGAGATTACCATCAATGAAGTATGCCATGTTTTTCTTCTTTAGCTCCTCCTCTGAGACAACACTAGAAAAACATTTAGCCAGGCTAATATCAACCTTCTGGTTAGCGATCAGCTGCTCACGAGTGACTGGTAACTGTATTGCCTCAGCAACAAGTTCCACATACTTCTTCCTTTCCCTGGGCTGTTGGTCAGACTGCACCAGCTTACCAGAGGTAGCACCCGAGCTATCCTCTGGGGTCACGCTCTCTGAATAGAATCGTGTTCGACAAATCTATCATGTCACCCACTTGTCGTGGTTGAGCACGTGTGACAGCACAAGCGGGGTACACATCTGGATAACCCTGTGCCAGCTCCTCGGAGAGAGACTGGTCACTTTTATCCATTACCTCTAATACGGGTATCACCTTTCCTCCGGCAATATCGTTGCCCATTATAAATGTCACACCTTTTACTGGCAACATAGGACGTACTCCAACTCTGAACAATCCACTGACTAACTCAGAGTGTACGTTCACAAAGTGCAATGGCACTGGGACGAATCCCATTTCAATTCCTTGTACTAACACACTGGAACCACAATATGTATTATTGGACAAGGGCAACACATCAGATAGTATGAACGACTGCGCCGCACCAGTATCTCTGAGGATTCTAACCGGACGCTGAGATGCTTCGTCATCTGATATGGAAACAAACCCCTCAAAAATGAATGGTTCATAACTGTGATCTGGGACTGGGACTTTCAAACCACATTCACTATGAGGCATCTGTTTTGATTCCGGCCTTACAACCGTACAAATCAGCCCAACACCCGTTGGCGGCCTGGCGTGCTGAGGCATCCCCTGTTTGCGTTTTCGCAGAAAGCAATCATTAACCATGGCGTGCTGGATGTACTGCTGGTCGACTAGGACTAAAAGTTAGCAACTCTGCGGCCCTGCTCTCCGTACGAGCCGAAAACACGCTCTTATGCGTCAACACAAACTCGTCTGCCAATACAGACGCTTCCGACAGTGAGGATACTTTCTGTTCGTTCAGATAAACTACAATGCGTTCAGGTAAGCAATTTTTTAACTCTTCTAACAAGATTAACTCCCGTAGAGAGTTAAAATCAGTTACCTTACTAGCAGTGTGCCATTTGTCAAACAGATTTCCTTTGTCTCTAGCAAACTCCACATAAGTCTGAGTAGAATACTTTTTATGAGACCTAAATCTCTGTCGATATGCCTCAGGAAACAGCTCATAGGCACGAAGAACAGTAGCTTTGACCACGTCATAATTCAAGCTGTCTTCAAGAGGTAGCATTGACAGAACCTCTTGGGCTTTACCTGTTAATTTACACTGAAGTAATAGGCACCATACCTCTTCGGGCCATTTCAATGCTACTGCTATACGCTCAAAAACACTGAAATAGGAATCAACCTCTGACTCCCTAAACACAGGTACCAAGGTGATCTGTCTACTAATATCAAAAGTAGCAGACGACACAGCTGGTGAGGACTGCTCACTAGCAGGCATAGTATGAGCAGAGACTAACCTTGCTGTTTCTGCCTCCAGTTCCATTTTACGCATCTCCAGTTCCATCTTACGCGTCTCCAGTTCCTGATCAAGTTTACGCATCTCCAGTTCCTGATCAAGCCTACACGTCTCCAGTTCTGCCTCTAGCTTACGCGTTTCCAGCTTGTCTTGCCTGATTTGTGCCCGCTCTTCCGCCTCCATTTGGAGCCGTGTCGAGCGGACATCCATCCTGGCATCACTGTCGGACAGTGGGGAAAGTGGGTCAAAACGGGGCAATGTGGCTGGAGACTTAGCCTCGTCCTCAGACACCGACGGGCTTACAGGAGCAGCAGCCACATCCCCTACAGGAGCAGCAGGCTCAGGCGGCGGTAACTCAAGCACTCGCTCGTTCAATAATATCTCTAACACTGCTTTCCTAACTTCTGCTTTCACTAAAACCCTTGATATGGGTACAGAAAAGTGGTCAGCCAAAGCCTGTAGATCCAATTCTGAAAAACATCCCACGTAGGGTTTTCCAAAAATGCATCCAACTCAAAAGTAGCCATCTTAAACTAGCAACACGAGCCAACGAATACTAAACACAAAACCAGTTAGTTACAGCTGCCAAGCTCAACACTGAACCAGACACTAAATTAATTTGCCTGAGTAGCATGGGTATCAATGAGATGTATCCCGGACGAACCCCCACGTTATGTTACGAACCCTGTGGCTTTAAAAGTCAAGGGTGGATGGAAAAGAGACCCGTAACATAATTCATGCAAATTAGAATCATGACATGGAAACAGTGAGAACAAAAACTACACCGACAACCATAAACTACCGTCAAACACAATATGTTTATTTTGAACACACGGTAAAGGTTTGGGAAAAAGGGCTGAGCAGGACCAAAGAAATGAAAAAATAATGTAAAAAAAACCTAAACTGATCTTGCCTGCCTCAAGAACCGCTAAGCTACTGCTAATCATACAGAAATTACAGTGGGTAGTCCGCTCAGGTCTAACTAGTGTTTTTAGACAATTTTCTTCCTACGGGTTATGTATGCCCATGGGCAACTTGCTTAAATCCCCCTTTTCCCAGAAACACACAACAAAGTTACCAAACAGAGTAACCAGCAAATGAGTGAGTACACAAAACACAGGACACCATAGTATCATTTACATTTACATTTACGTCATTTAGCAGACGCGCTTATCCAGAGCGACTTACAAATTGGTGCATTCACCTTATAGCCAGTGGGATAACCACTTTAAAATATGTATTTATTTTTTATTATTATTTTTATTTTATTTTTTGGGGGATGGGGTAAGGGGGGATAGAAGGATTACTTTATCCTATCCCAGGTATTCCTTAAAGAGGTGGGGTTTCAAGTGTCTCCGGAAGGTGGTGAGTGACTCCGCTGTCCTGGCGTCATGAGGGAGCTTGTTCCACCATTGGGGTGCCAGAGCAGCGAACAGTTTTGGCTGGGCTGAGCGGGAACTGTACTTCCGCAGAGGTAGAGGGGCGAGCAGGCCAGAGGTGGATGAACGCAATGCCCTCGTTTGGGTGTAGGGACTGATCAGAGCCTGAAGGTACGGAGGTGCCGTTCCCCTCACAGCTCCGTAGGCAAGCACCGTGGTCTTGTAGCAGATGCGAGCTTCAACTGGAAGCCAGTGGAGTGTGCGGAGGAGCGGGGTGACGTGAGAGAACTTGGGAAGGTTGAACACCAGACGGGCTGCGGCATTCTGGATGAGTTGTAGGGGTTTAATGGCACAGGCAGGGAGCCCAGCCAACAGCGAGTTGCAGTAATCCAGATGGTAGATGACAAGTGCCTGGATTAGGACCTGTGCCGCTTCCTGTGTAAGGCAGGGTCGTACTCTCCGAATGTTGTAGAGCATGAACCTACAGGATCGGGTCACCGCCTTGATGTTAGCGGAGAACGACAGGGTCACGCCAAGGCTCTTCGCACTCTGGGAGGAGGACACAACGGAGTTGTTAACCGTGATGGCGAGATCATGGAACGGGCAGTCCTTCCCCGGGAGGAAGAGCAGCTCTGTCTTGCCGAGGTTCAGCTTGAGGTGGTGATCCGTCATCCACACTGATATGTCTGCCAGACATGCAGAGATGCGATTCGCCACCTGGTTATCAGAAGGGGGAAAGGAGAAGATTAGTTGTGTGTCGTCTGCGTAGCAATGAGAGGCCATGTGAGGATATGACAGAGCCAAGTGACTTGGTGTATAGCGAGAATAGGAGAGGGCCTAGAACTGAGCCCTGGGGGACACCAGTGGTGAGAGCACGTGGTGCGGAGACAGATTCTCGCCACGCCACTTGGTAGGAGCGACCGGTCAGGTAGGACGCAATCCAAGAGTGAGCCACACCGGAGATGCCCAGCTCGGAGAGGGTGGAGAGGAGGATCTGATGGTTCACAGTATCAAAGGCAGCAGACAGGTCTAGAAGGACAAGAGCAGAGGAGAGAGAGTTAGCTTTAGCAGTACGGAGAGCCTCCGTGACACAGAGAAGAGCAGTCTCAGTTGAATGACCAGTCTCACTTACGGAAATAGTCTCTTCCAACAAACACAACTCACTGGCTTTTAAAACAATGGGAGGTGTAAGTGAAAAACCAGAAACAGGTGGTGCAATACAGAGGAATGTCCACTGATTGGTCCACCTCAGCAATCAGCAGCCAAACGGATGTCGGACAGGTGGGACACCCCAACGACCACCAATCAGGAACATAAAGGACACCTGTGATTAGGGCAGAAGGAGAGGAAAAACACAAAACACACACAGGATAACTGTATCCGTAACACCGCTCTAGCTCTGTTACCTTCCACCGCAGATGCGGAAGTGCAACATCGGTGGATACGGTGAATTGAGACTCACCCAACGCATCCAGATAATGTACTATATATCTAGCTTAAACTGACGGATTTTGATGGGGATTTTTTATTATTACTTAGATTGACGCACCGGTGCGTCACTTGACTATACGGGGTATTAATAGGGTTGTCTTTGTCTGTAGTTTTCTTTCCCATATTGGATTCTATGTCCCACTTGGAAAATACTGGTTGAATCAAAGTTGTTTCCACGTCATTTCAATAAAATGATGTTGAACCAACGTGGAATAAATGTTAAATTGACGTCTGTGCCCAGTGGTGTTGTATTAAAATGGATGGAATGCACCGTGAGTGGAGGCAAGGTGTAGGTAAAAATACCTTGCTTTTCCTATAGCTCTTATAATGTGTTATTTTCGGTTATGCTATGGTACTTTACAGTCAGCTATGGTCTGATCTGTGTGGTGCTATCCTCGGCTCTCCTCTGTTCCCTTGCTTTTCCATCCATCCATCCATCCATCCATCCATCCATCCATCCATCCATCCATCAATCCATCTTGTTTCGTTATTGAGGTCCTTTCTGTTTTGTTCATCTCTAGTTCGTTCCATCCATCCCCTTCCATTCTGTTCTGTTCCATCACTACAAGCCATATTTCCTGTTCTTCTCTGCTGTGATCTGTTCACCCACTAAAGCCCAGGGACAAGACAGATTGTGGGACATCTAGTGAGTATCTACATGTACATATTACATGTATATATTACCTCAATTACCTCGACTAACCTGTGCCCCCGCACATTGACTCTGTACCGGTACATCCTGTATATAGCCTCGCTTCTGTTATTTTACTGCTGCTCTTTAATTATTAATTAAAGATTTTTCAGCCGGACTGCCAGATGGTGAAGCGTGATTCATCACTCCAGAGAACGTGTTTCCACTGCTCCAGAGTCCAATGCCGGTGGGCTTTACACCACTCCAGCCGACTCTTGGCATTGCGCATGGTGATCTTAGGTTTGTGTGCGGCTGCTCGGCCATGGAAACCCATTTCCTGAAGCTCGCGACGAACAGTTATTGTGCTGACGTTGCTTCCAGAGGCAGTTTGGAACTAGCTGGTGAGTGTTGCTACCGAGGACAGATGATTTTTGCGCACTACTCGCTTCAGCACTCAGCGGTTTTGTATATATAGTGTATTTGCATTCGCACGTGGGCGTGCATGTGTGGACTCTCAAATCTGTCTGATGGGCTCGTATGACTATCAGGGTCTCCAGTGTTGAAATGCAGAGCTGTGAATAAAATATGAATGAAATACATAGAAACAGAATTTCATTACAAACACCAATTATTCCGCTTATTATGAAATTCTTATAGTTTAATAGTGTGTGAGAGAATCATTGCTATACCTCCATACTTTGATTTGAATAAATACTTTGAAATAAAACATCTTCTGGAACAAATGTGATTCCAATAAGTAATGGGATGTGCTGTCTTATATACAGTATGATTCACAAAGAGGTAAAGCCCACTGCATTGTGGGTAACAAAGCTCATTTAAAGGTGAGGAGGAGGATAAAGAAGTTAACATGCTCTATTAGACTAATGTCTTTACAGTTTGGACTAAAAATAGCAGTTACCCACCCACACACACACCACATGCACTCATAAAATGAGAAAATGCACAAACCCTATCAACTTGATTCGCAAACACACAAACATGTACTCTCTTTCACATGTTTTGAAGATGTGGAAAAGCATATGCAAGCCTGTGGGAGCTTCACCACTCACCTTTAGTCATGCATGGACACTTGCACGTTTGCCGCATACACACAAATAAACACACACACACACAAGCCTAGAAGAAGATGCCGCTTAGCTTCAGAACCTCTGAGTAAAAGGTTGTTTACTGCTGAGATTGAACTCCTTTAATTTATTCTCTCTTTCAACTGCAAGGCACTAGAAACCAATATTGCTGGAGTTGTTTTAGCAGCCACCTTCACAATTTGTGATTTTGTTTGGTAGCACTTTATTATATGTGATTGTAAATTGGCCAATAGTATCGATGGCAAAGGCAGATTAGCCACTCGTCGCCGGCTCCTTACCAAGCACCCCGATCTCCTTCCACGATATCTCCTTTTCTTTCTACTGCGCATGACGGGGATGAGGGCCCTGTCGGGTGTCTGGAGCAAATCCCTCTCGTCCGACTCATTAAATAAAAATTATTCGTCCAGTTCAAGGTGAGTAATCACTGTTCTAATGTCCAGAAGCTCTTTTCGGTCATAAGAGACGGTAGCAGCAACATGATGTACATAATAAGTTACAAACAATGCGAAAAAACACAAGAAATAGCACTGTTGGTTAAGAGACCATAAAAAGGCAGCCATCCCCTCCGGCGCCATATTTTCATCATATATTTTAAATGCCTTACAGATGGTTTATTACGGACCCTTAAAATAAAGTGTTACCGTGTGTGTGTGTGTGTGTGTGTGTGTGTGTGTGTGTGTGTGTGTGTGCATGTGTGTGTGTGTGTGTTTGTGTGTGTTTGTGTGTGTGTGTTCAAGGGTTTTTATGGGAAACTGTATGTGTGTGTTAGTCAGTCAATTTGTATGTGTTCCTCTCTGTGTGGGAGTGTGAGTAGCACTGGTACCAGGGGACCTCCACAGGGCTCTAGTTGTGAGAACTCCACTCTCAGTGGTTACTGTCGGTTACAATCTGTCAGAGCCCTCATTTGTGTTAATTTACCAGTAAACACCCTTCACACTCCATCCTCCTTCTCCCAAGTCATAATACAGCTTATCCGACTGGACAGAGAATCACAGCACCCTGACTCAGGCGTTAATGACTGTGGAGGGCCCAGATGTGTTGTGTTTGCTGTCTTTTCATGAAGGGGTTTCAGTTATTCTGAAACCTTGAGAAGGACCAGTATTCTGGTGGATGCTGTTAGATCGATATCACGTTAGAGCAGAGCTAACCCCTGGATAGCATGCTGTTCTCTGGATACTGCAAGAAGGATCAGAGAATCCTGAACTGAACTGTGAATCACACATATATTGTGAGCACAAGCACACACACACACACACACACACACACTGGCTTCTGCATTAGCTGAGAGGCGAAACCCCTCGAGAGCTCAGCGACATGTGCCCCCAAAAACCCCCACTTTAATACATTTTTCAACAGCATGACTGCTTATGCTTGCTTGGCTTGCCTGATAAATTCATAGGCAAGGACATTTCTGCCATCGCTGATGTTTCAGAGTGATATGATTTTGCGAGGCATTATGAGATATGCTTGTCTCAATCACTCTGTTTTAATCAATTTGTGGTCTTCCAAAATACAGTTAGTCGTCTTAAGTAGTCATTACACTGCTCAGTTCACTGGATTCACTCATGCTCTCAGAGATGTGCATTTACAGTGGGGGAAAAAAGTATTTAGTCAGCCACCAATTGTGCAAGTTCTCCCACTTAAAAAGATGAGAGAGGCCTGTAATTTTCATCATAGGTACACGTCAACTATGACAGACAAAATTAGAAAAGAAAATCCAGAAAATCACATTGTAGTATTTTTAATGAATTTATTTGCAAATTATGGTGGAAAATAAGTATTTGGTCAATAACAAAAGTTTCTCAATACTTTGTTATATACCTTTTGTTGGCAATGACACAGGTCAAACCTTTTCTGTAAGTCTTCACAAGGTTTTCACACACTGTTGCTGGTATTTTGGCCCATTCCTCCATGCAGATCTCCTCTAGAGTAGTGATGTTTTGGGGCTGTCGCTGGGCAACACGGACTTTCAACTCCCTCCAAAGATTTTCTATGGGGTTGAGATCTGGAGACTGGCTAGGCCACTCCAGGACCTTGAAATGCTTCTTACGAAGCCACTCCTTCGTTGCCCGGGCGGTGTGTTTGGGATCATTGTCATGCTGAAAGACCCAGCCACGTTTCATCTTCAATGCCCTTGCTGATGGAAGGAGGTTTTCACTCAAAATCTCACGATACATGGCCCCATTCATTCTTTCCTTTTCACGGATCAGTCGTCCTGGTCCTTTGCAGAAAAACAGCCCCAAAGCATGATGTTTCCACCCCCATGCTTCACAGTAGGTATGGTGTTCTTTGGATGCAACTCAGCATTCTTTGTCCTCCAACACGACGAGTTGAGTTTTTACCAAAAAGTTATATTTTGGTTTCTTCTGACCATATGACATTCTCCCAATCCTCTTCTGGATCATCCAAATGCACTCTAGCAAACTTCAGACGGGCCCTGGACATGTACTGGCTTAAGCAGGGGACACGTCTGGCACTGCAGGATTTGAGTCCCTGGCGTCGTAGTGTGTTACTGATGGTAGGCTTTGTTACTTTAGTCCCAGCTCTTTGCAGGTCATTCACTAGGTCCCCCCGTGTGGTTCTGGGATTTTTGCTCACCGTTCTTGTGATCATTTTGACCCCACGGGGTGAGATCTTGCGTGGAGCCCCAGATCGAGGGAGATTATCAGTGGTTTTGTATGTCTTCCATTTCCTAATAATTGCTCCCACAGTTGATTTCTTCAAACCAAGCTGCTTACCTATTGCAGATTCAGTATTCCCAGCCTGGTGCAGGTCTACAATTTTGTTTCTGTGTCCTTTGACAGCTCTTTGTCTTGGCCATAGTGGAGTTTGGAGTGTGACTGTTTGAGGTTGTGGACAGCTGTCTTTTATACTGATAACAAGTTCAAACAGGTGCCATTAATACAGGTAACAAGTGGAGGACAGAGGAGCCTCTTAAAGAAGAAGTTACAGGTCTGTGAGAGCCAGAATCTTGCTTGTTTGTAGGTGACCAAATACTTATTTTCCACCATAATTTGCAAATAAATTCATTAAAAATCCTACAATGTGATTTTCTGGATTTTCTTTTCTCAATTTGTCTGTCATAGTTGACGTATACCTATGATGAAAATTACAGGCCTCTCTCATCTTTTTAAGTGGGAGAACTTGCACAATTGGTGGCTGACTAAATACTTTTTTTCCCCACTGTATGTGCTGATGTGATATATAATTCCAATTGAGGATACATTTATGTAAACACTTGTTTTAATGTGTGATGCTGGTTGAGCATGTATGTGTATGTGGGTATTTTAAAATGTACAGATCTGTCCAGTGATGTAGTGGAGGGTATACACAGGTATACGCCGTATACCCACTTATTTTTCAGTGGGCATTGCGTATACTCACTTCTTAATCCCAAGACGCATATCAAAGTAGTGTAGTTAAGGTATACACCACATCAATTAATAAGGCTGATGGAACAGATCAGAATGTTTAGCTTAAAATGTTGAAACACTTTTATTTCTTCACATGTTTAGGCGCAGCAATGTGCACACGCCATTAGGCCTATGTGCGAATGTTCCAAAATGTAAATTGCTGGAAAACTGCACATTCGAGCGGTTTTATGGACAGAGATGGAAATATACATTTGAAATTTAGAAAGAGGGGAGATCTAAAGAGCTAACAACTATTATGGTTTGCTAACTCCATCTCATGTGCTACAGTAACACCGCTAACCAAACAACAGTGCAAGGTGCCTGTACAATTGAATTAAAGGGTAACTACACCCCCCCCCCCCCCCCCCCCCCCCCCCCCCCCCCCCCCAGTTAATTAACATCAACACATTTAGCATCTCCTGGCTTCCACGTATACAGTGAGGGAAACAATTATTTGACCACCTGCTGATTTTGTACGTTTGCCCACTGACAAAGACATGATCAGTCTATAATTTTAATGGTAGGTTTATTTGAACAGTGAGAGACAGAATAACAACAACAAAAATCCAGAAAAACGCATCTCAAAAATGTTATGAATTGATTAGCATTTTAATGAGGGAAAATAAGTATTTGACCCCTCTGCAAAACATTACTTAGTACTTGGTGGCAAAACCCTTGTTGGCAATCACAGAGGTCAGATGTTTCTTTAATTGGCCACCAGGTTTGCACACATCTCAGGAGGGATTTTGTTCCACTCCTCTTTGCAGATCTTCTCCAAGTCATTAATGTTTCGAGGCTGATGTTTGGCAACTCGAACCTTCAGCTCCCTCCACAGATTTTTTATGGGATTAAGGTCTGGAGACTGGCTAGGCCACTCCAGGACCTTAATGTGCTTTTTCTTGAGCCACTCCTTTGTTGCCTTGGCTGTGTGTTTTGGGTCAGTGTCATGCTGGAATACCCATCCACGACCCATTTTCAATGCCCTGGCTGAGGGAAGGAGGTTTTCACCCAAGATTTGACGGTACATGGCCCCGTCCATCGTCCCTTTGATGTGGTAAGGTTGTCCTGTCCCCTTAGCAAAAAAACACCCCCAAAGCATAATGTTTCCACCTCCATGTTTGACGGTGGGGATGGTGTTCTTGGGGTCATAGGCAGCATTCCTCCTCCTCCAAACACAGCGAGTTGAGTTGATGCCAAAGAGCTCGATTTTGGTTTCATCTGACCACAACACTTTCACCCAGTTCTCCTCTGAATTATTCAGATGTTCATTGGCAAACTTCAGATAGGCCTGTACAGTGGGGAAAAAAAGTATTTAGTCAGCCACCAATTGTGCAAGTTCTCCCACTTATAAAAAAAGATGAGAGAGGCCTGTAATTTTCATCATAGGTACACGTCAACTATGACAGACAAAATAAGGAAAAAAAATCCAGAAAATCACATTGTAGGATTTTTAATGAATTTATTGGCATATGATGGTGGAAAATAAGTATTTGGTCAATAACAAAAGTTTCTCAATACTTTGTTATATACCCTTTGTTGGCAATGACACAGGTCAAACGTTTTCTGTAAGTCTTCACAAGGTTTTCATACACTGTTGCTGGTATTTTGGCCCATTCCTCCATGCAGATATCCTTTAGAGCAGTGATGTTTTGGGGCTGTCGCTGGGCAACACAGACTTTCAACTCCCTCCAAAGATTTTCTATGGGGTTGAGATCTGGAGACTGGCTAGGCCACTCCAGGACCTTGAAATGCTTCTTACGAAGCCACTCCTTCGTTGCCCGGGCGGTGTGTTTGGGATCATTGTCATGCTGAAAGACCCAGCCACGTTTCATCTTCAATGCCCTTGCTGATGGAAGGAGGGTTTCACTCAAAATCTCACGATACATGGCCCCATTCATTCTTTCCTTTACACGGATCAGTCGTCCTGGTCCCTTTGCAGAAAAACAGCCCCAAAGCATGATGTTTCCAACCCCATGCTTCACAGTAGGTATGGTGTTCTTTGGATGCAACTCAGCATTCTTTGTCCTCCAAACATGACGAGTTGAGTTTTTACCAAAAAGTTCTATTTTGGTTTCATCTGACCATATGACATTCTCCCAATCGTCTTCTGGATCATCCAAATGCACTTCAGACGTCTCGCACTGCAGGATTTGAGTCCCTGGCGGCGTAGTGTGTTACTGATGGTTGGCTTTGTTACTTTGGTCCCAGCTCTCTGCAGGTCATTCACTAGGTCCCCCGTGTGGTTCTGGGATTTTTGCTCACCGTTCTTGTGATCATTTTGACCCCACGGGGTGAGATCTTGCGTGGAGCCCCAGATCGAGGGAGATTATCAGTGGTCTTGTATGTCTTCCATTTCCTAATAATTGCTCCCACAGTTGATTTCTTCAAACCAAGCTGCTTACCTATTGCAGATTCAGTCTTCCCAGCCTGGTGCAGGTCTACAATTTTGTTTTGGTGTCCTTTGACAGCTCTTTGGTCTTGGCCATTGTGAAGTTTGGAGTGTGACTGTTTGAGGTTGTGGACAGGTGTATTTTATACTGATAACAAGTTCAAACAGGTGCCATTAATACAGGTAAAGAGTGGAGGACAGAGGAGCCTCTGAAAGAAGAAGTTACAGGTCTGTGAGAGCCAGAAATCTTGCTTGTTTGTAGGTGACCAAATACTTATTTTCCACCATAATTTGCAAATAAATTCATAAAAAATCCTACAATGTGATTTTCTGGATTTCTTTTCCTCAATTTGTCTGTCATAGTTGATGTGTACCTATGATGAAAATTACAGGCCTCTCTCGTCTTTTTAAGTGGGAGAACTTGCACAATTGGTGGCTGACTAAATACCTTTTTTCCCCACTGTATATGTGCTTTCTTGAGCACATTTGTGTTGAGATCATTGACAAGATCCTCCCGTGTAGTTCTGGGCTGATTCCTCACCGTTCTCATGATCATTGCAACTCCACGAGGTGAGATCTTGCAGGGCGCGTCAGGCCGAGGGAGATTGACAGTTATTTTGTGTTTCTTCCATTTGCGAATAATCGCACCAACTGTTGTCACCTTCTCATCAAGCTGCTTGGTGATGGTCTTGTAGCCAATTCCAGCGTTGTGTAGGTCTACAATCTTGTCCCTGACATCCCTGGAGAGCTCTTTGGTCTTGGCCATGGTGGAGAGTTTGGAATCTGATTGATTGATTGCTTCTGTGGACAGGTGTCTTTTATACAGGTAACAAACTGAGATTAGGAGCACTCCCTTTAAGAGTGTGCTCCTAATCTCAGCTCGTTACCTGTATAAAAGACACCTGGGAGCCAGAAATCTTTCTGATTGAGAGGGGGTCATATTCTTATTTCCCTCATTAAAATGCAAATCAATTTATAACATTTTTGACATGCGTTTTTCTTGATTTTGTTGTTATTCTGTCTCTCACTGTTCAAATAAACCTACCATTACAATTATAGACTGATCATTTCTTTGTCAGTGGGCAAACGTACAAAATCAGCAGGGGATCAAATATATTTTTTTCCCTCACTGTAGCCTACAAGCCACTGCTGCAGAACTTTAGAAGATCTACATTTAAAAAATCTGTGGCTACACCATCACAATAAATCCATTATTTATATTTAGACAGGTCTAAAGAGACATGATATGAAGAAAATGTAGTCTATTTCAGAAGAACAGAATAGCATACTCTGAGTTGTCCTTATGTTAGGCCCTGATCTGGCTACGCCATATGGCTGTGGGCTACACTAGTTCATTTAGCAGACAAGATTTGCTTAGAATAATGTGGCGTTATTTTATATTATTTTATAGTATGAAGAATACAATTGAACATAGCTGAATAAAGCTTGATATTTTCTCCAAACGATTTGAGGGAGTCTGCATTTGTTTATTCTGTGTTGAGCGGTTAACAAAGAAACAGGTACTCCTATATGCTTAATTTAGAGTTGTTTAGGTAACTATAGTTGTGATACAAACGTTGGGCTATATGTTTAGATCGATAATACATTCTAAGGCTGCATGATGCAACTCTAATGACGATTTGAAAAAAGTTGCATGAAAGGCATGAGCTCTGCTTTGTTTCTTGTGCAGGCTGTACACACTTCATCAGTCTCTCATTCACAGTTTGACAAGCACTTGATAATGCTTCGAATATCCCAGCGGCATCCCTTTTATGTGGCCATAATGCCCCCTAAAAACATCCATGTCTTTTGAGTCCAGCGGCCGTTGTGCCCTTGAGCTGAATATAATAATTATAATTCCAAAAGTACCTCTCACTCAAATGGCTCTCCATCACGTGATCAGGTCTTTCTCACAGGCTACAAGTGAAGACAGACACATCGGGGACGCAACTGTGTGCGTCCTTATCCAATTTCGAGGCGCATATTGAAGATATTGGAAGAGCTGTCCACATTTACTTTTCGTCAGCCAACTAGATGAGTAGACCTAACGAACAGCAAAAGCACTAGCCTATGTCAATCTACTGTCCCCCATAGAACAAAAGCTGACCTATTCTATTCTGTGTGAGAAATAAATATTCCAAACATAGTGTCGGACAGTTGTGGGATGAGATAGATCCCAAATTAATACAACCCCCTGCATAAAAAAAAAGGTTTCAAGCAATGAGGCTAAAACAACAGATCAGAACGTTTAGCTTAAATTTTCTATAAAATATTAGGCCATTTCTTCACATTATAAGCGCGAATGTTCCATTAGCGGGAAAACATCATTCTCAAAAGTGACAGTACATGCGATTATGCATGTAATGCTTTATTATAAAGGTGCATTTTTATGGTGAAAATGATCTTGCCTGAAGACCTAGCAAATGGTTTGCTGAGCTAGCTAGATTTTATAATAATAATAATAATAATATGCCATTTAGCAGACGCTTTTATCCAAAGCGACTTACAGTCATGCGTGCATACATTTTTGTGTATGGGTGGTCCCGGGGATCGAACCCACTACCTTGGCGTTACAAGCGCCGTGCTCTACCAGCTGAGCTACCATTTTCCCACCCAGAGACCACCAAAGAAAAATCCTGATTGAATATTTTTTTTCTCTAGGGTATTAAATGTTCTCTTCCCAACACAAACTGAAGCGATGAAATCAGAAGCTCATTAAAATTATTGTAAAGATAATATAGACATGTATACGTCCTTAGGCCATCTCTGAAGACCTAGAAGGCCCTCACGGTTCCCGACTGCTGCATATGCATGTACATGTATTTGAATCTCATGTTGGAGATGCTGATGATGGTACAGTGGGTGTGTAAATGAAAGATCATGTCTCTCTCTTTTCTCTCTCTTGTCTTTCTCTTTTTTTCCTCTATCCGTCTCCTTGCTCTCTCATCCGTGGTGAATCTCAATTGTTTATTCGCCAAAAAGAGTGTGTCTCATTTTTCAACGCCACTCTCTCTTTTTACAGAGTATCAGTGCAGAGTGGTGTTCGCTGACTCGCTGTTTCATTTCACTGGTAGAACAGTAACGCTTGTTCCATATTAGATGACACTCTTAATCCAATTTAGTTCGGGTGTTCTACTGTTCTACCCCATGTCTCCTTCTAGCTTGCAGGTAATAATGGTGTGTGTGTGTGTCCGTGTGTGTGTGTATGTGTGATGTGATTAGCTCTTGCTGCCTGTTCTCCCAGGACCTGTTCTCCTCTGAGTTGAATTCCTGTGCTAGTGTGTTTGCCGTGCTTGCCATAGTTAAGAGTCAAGCTAGCAGCAGCTCTGGTAGTGAAATTAGGTTTCTCTCTAATTATGTGTTGTGAGTGGAGGGTTGTATGACAAAATGTCTGCCAAGCTCTCATCCACACTAAGATGGATGTTGTAGACAGTTGGGATGGTGAGACTCACACATGCAGACGTGCACACCAGCCAGGTCACTCGAGATCCACGTTGGGAGAAGCCTTCAAAACGCCCACTAGGGGCAACGGTGAGCGCTATTACCATCAAGTAGGCTTGAGGCTTGCTAATACATTGTGAATGGGGATGGCGGATGGGCATAAGCCACGAGCTCCGGCTCCGAGAACACCGGCTCCAAGGGTTGTGTATTCAATCCCAGTGACAGGCAGTTGTTTTTTGTTGTTGTTGATTTAACCCTATCCCAAACCTTAACCCTTACCTTAACCATTCAGAATTAATACCTAAACTTAAGCTTCAAATTTGACATTTACCCCAACCCCCCATATGCCATTTGAGACCATTTATGTGGACATTGAGCGATTATTTCTTAAGGATACAAAAAACACCACAACACCACCACCCCAAACAAGAACAAGGAGGATTAAAAATAAATGGTTTCTCTACAGGAGCCCAAGAGCTCAATTTAGCGTGATCTTTTTTGATTAAAGGACTGACAAACACTGTGAGTCGGTGGACATTCATTGTTAATGTGAGGTCTGAGGTTGGAGCTGGCAGGCTTGTTTTGATTACAATCTCTTTCACTTTCTTCTTCTTCCCTCTCAAGCACTCTCCAGCTTTCCAAGTAGGGCTTTTCTGGTCATCCAGGGATTTGAAAACTGTCGCATAGAACAAAGCACAACACGGCTCCATTTGATGGCAAATTAATATTTTGACAGGATCGAGTCGAGCGATTGCTGTAAATCCGCTGATCCACTTTGGTCCCCATGGCGTCAGATCTATTTTGGTCTGCCTCAGGCCGGGCCCAGAGCTCGTCCGTAATAAGACATACCCAGCAGCTTCAACCCAAAGGTGACCAAATGGATTCAATATCAAAATGTTATATTTATATGTATAGATAAGATATATTTTTTAAAGATATATCTATTCATTGTTTTATGGATTTCTCTTCACAGTCTCCAACTTTCAAAGGTTAGAAAGAGAAAAGGGTAAAGGAGTGAGTCAGGAAGATATATTTCTTGTGAATGTAGCACCCGGGCAAAATTGATTTTGGTTTGGGTTGAAGGTTTTATCACAACTTCTAATCTTGTTAGAAAAGGACATATCTAATCAGCTGGCTGTTCTGTTGGGATAAGTGGGTTTAGCCCCAGCTGGTATAAACTGAGATCTCTCTCTCTCCTCTCTCTCTCTCTCTCTCCCCTTCTCTCTCTCTCTCTCTCTCTCTCTCTCTCTCTCTCTCTCTCTCTATCTCTCTCTCCATTAAACTCTCTTTCTCTTGTTCTCTCTCTGTATTTTAGATCTGTCTCCATATCGCTTTCTTAATTGCTTTGTTTATTTTCTCACGTCTTTTTTCCCTTTAGACTGTCTACTATCTCTAATTTTCTTCCCTTCTCTCTCCCCCCCTCTCTCTCTCTCTCTCCCCCTTCTCTCTCTCTCTCTCTCTCTCTCTCTCTCTCTCTCTCTCTCTCTCTCTCTCTCTCTCTCTCTCTCTCTCTCTCTCTCTCTCTCTCTCTCTCTCTCCCCTTCTCTCTCTCTCTCTCTCTCTCTCTATCTCTCCTTCTCTCTCTCTCTCTCTCTCTCTCTCTCTGAATTTCTCTCTTTCCCTCTCTCTTTCTCTCTCTCTCTCTCCATCTCAATATCTCTCTCTCTCCATTAAACTCACTTTCTCTTGTTCTCTCTCTGTATTTTAGATCTGTCTCCATATCGCTTTCTTAATTGCTTTGTTTATTTTCTCACTCTTTTTTCCCTTTAGACTGTCTACTATCTCTAATTTTCTTCCCTTCTCTCTCACTTCCTTTCTGGCTCTGATGCTCTCTCTCAATCCAAAGACTCATCACTATCAAGAGCTAATTATTCCAGTGTGTGCGTGAAATATGATTTAAAAGTAACACCTTTAACAAGCGTGAAACTGGTCCTCAATGACACTAGCTAATGATATTGTGGACTCCAAACGTCACAAGGGAAACCTCTGTGTTTATGCACAGTGCAGTGCCCTTGTGGGATTGAAGGACAGCTCTCTACTCTTGTGCGATAAAGGGGAAAAACTAGAAAAGTGAATACATCTTCACACACTATATATAGTGGCTATAGATACTTTTGTATGACGGAAAATCGTAATCCAGTTAGTTAAAATTCTGTTCATAGTTTGAGTGGATTAACGCATAATCTGAGTTTGGCCTGGATCAATGTCATACAGAACAATTTTAGGCTTATAGACAGTGTTTATTTGATTCAACTGTCTGGCCCTAGAACAGTGTGGTTTGTTTCTAGTGACTGGTTCTAGAACACAGTGGTTTGGTTCTAGAGACTGGTTCTAACAGTGTGGTTTGGTTCTAGAACACAGTGGTTTGGTTCTTGAATCTGGGTCTAAGAGTGTCGTTTGGTTCTAGAACAGAGATGTTTGGTTCTAGAGTATGGTTCTAGAATATGGTGTTTTGAATCTAGTGTCTGATTCTAGAACACAGTGGTTTGGTTCTTGAGTTAGGCAAACAATGGCCAAACAACTTTACTGAGCTTGAAACAAGCAGCTTGAGATGGATAGAGGCATCAAACCCCTTGTTGTTTCCTTTGCTCAGTGACAACATATCAAAGACTGAACATGCCGCTGCAGAACCCACTCAAATAGACGCTGCATCAAAACGTATTGCATGGTATGTGCGGGCACGTGTGTTTGTGTGGATGCAAATGTGTGTGTGGTGTGTGCATGCATGTGTGCGCACGTGTGTGTGTCTGTAAGCATCCTCTTCTTTTAGCAATCTGCTCTGAGATCCACCCCAGGTTCTTGTAGTGCTCTGTTCATTCAGGCGAGTCTGGATTTTGTGGTTTCATCTTTATTTTAATCGGAATTCCTATCAACCATGCTGAATTATTTTTCTGACTGAGCGAGATCCCTTGGCACAAAACCATTTTACACTGTTAAATCTGTGTTTTTCTATTTCAATGAGATTTTCCTGAAAATCAATGGTGGAGTATACGTTTCAAGTAGATGCAAAATGAGATGCAGTTTTGATCAAGTCTGGAGGACTAAGGCCAGAAATTCTCCCCACCCACATATATGGCATCAAACAATACCAATTATACAGTCTTCCAGTTCAAAGCTTCTCATTTGTTTCAGTGTCTCTCTGTTTTATCTGTCTGACTCATAGCATGCTCTACAACAGTATCATTTCCACTTAGTGAGGCATGATGGAGTGGTGATGGGTATTGATAGTGTGAGGCGGGATAGAGTAGTGATGGGTATTGAAAGTGTGAGGCATGATTGGGTAGTGATAGGTATTGCTGGTGTGAGGCATGATGGAGTATTGATGGGTATCAATAGTGTGAGGCGTGATGGGAATTAAGAGCTTGTGTTTTCCTTCTCTTCTTTCTCCGTCTGATTTGTTAAAGATCAAAATAAGAGATCCCAAATCATAGCCCTTGTTTTTGCCATAATACTGCACCCTGCTCTAGGCCAATTGCTGTATTTGACAATTTTAATGGTTCGGTGAAGATACTTTCTTTGGTCTTCAGAGGCTATTGTTCTTGAGGCTGTGTTTGTGTTTCTGCTTTTGTGCTTTTGTTGTGGTCTTCCCCTCTTCATCTTCCATGTCTCCTGTCTACCCATTACTTTTCTCTCTCTACATCTCCTCTATCTCTCCACTCCTTCCTCTCTCTCATCATTCCCATGCCCCTCTATACAGTGGGGAAAAAAATATTTAGTCAGCCACCAATTGTGCAAGTTCTCCCACTTAAAAAGATGAGAGAGTCCTGTCATTTTCATTATAGGTACATGTCAACTATGACAGACAAATTGAGATTTTTTTTCTCCAGAAAATCACATTGTAGGATTTTTAAAGAATTTATTTGCAAATTATGGTGGAAAATAAGTATTTGGTCACCTACAAACAAGCAAGATTTCTGGCTCTCACAGACTTGTAACTTCTTCTTTAAGAGACTCCTCTGTCCTCCACTCGTTACCTGTATTAATGGCACCTGTTTGAACTTGTTATCAGTATAAAAGACACCTGTCCACAACCTCAAACAGTCACACTCCAAACTCCACTATGGCCAAGACCAAAGAGCTGTCAAAGGACACCAGAAACAACATTGTAGACCTGCACCAGGCTGGGAAGACTGAATCTGCAATAGGTAAGCAGCTTGGTTTGAAGAAATCAACTGTGGGAGCAATTATTAGGAAATGGAAGACATACAAGACCACTGATAATCTCCCTCGATCTGGGGCTCCACGCAAGATCTCACTCCGTGGGGTCAAAATGATCACAAGAACGGTGAGCAAAAATCCCAGAACCACACGGGGGGACCTAGTGAATGACCTGCAGAGAGCTGGGACCAAAGTAACAAAGCCTACCATCAGTAACACACTACGCCGCCAGGGACTCAAATCCTGCAGTGCCAGACGTGTCCCCCTGCTTAAGCCAGTACATGTCCAGGCCCGTCTGAAGTTTGCTAGAGTGCATTTGGATGATCCAGAAGAGAATTGGGAGAATGTCATATGGTCAGATGAAACCAAAATAGAACTTTTTGGTAAAAACTCAACTCGTCGTGTTTGGAGGACAAAGAATGCTGAGTTGCATCCAAAGAACACCATACCTACTGTGAAGCATGGGGGTGGAAACATCATGCTTTGGGGCTGTTTTTCTGCAAAGGGACCAGGACGACTGATCCGTGTAAAGGAAAGAATGAATGGGGCCATGTATCGTGAGATTTTGAGTGAAAACCACCTTCCATCAGCAAGGGCATTGAAGATGAGACGTGGCTGGGTCTTTCAGCATGACAATGATCCCAAACACACCGCCCGGGAAACGAAGGAGTGGCTTCGTAAGAAGCATTTCAAGGTCCTGGAGTGGCCTAGCCAATCTCCAGAATTTAAGAGGAGGAGGAGGAGATCTGCATGGAGGAATGGGCCAAAATACCAGCAACAGTGTGTGAAAACCTTGTGAAGACTTACAGAAAACATTTGTCCTGTGTCATTGCCAACAAAGGGTATATAACAAGTATTGATGAACTTTTATTGACCAAATACTTATTTTCCACCATAATTTGCAAATAAATTCATTAAAAATCCTACAATGTGATTTTCTGGATTTCTTTTTCTCATTTTGTCTGTCATAGTTGACGTGTACATATGATGAAAATTACAGGCCTCTCTCATCTTTTTAAGTGGGAGAACTTGCACAATTGGTGGCTGACTAAATACTTTTTTTCCCCACTGTACCTCTCTCCACTATCTCTCTCATGTCTCTCTATCCCTACGTATCTCGCTCATAAATCTCTAAGCCATTCCTTCTATCTCTCCACTCCTCCTCTCTCGCCAGCCTGGTCTCATAGACTAGACGTGACATAGTAGGGGAAAGTGGGGTAAGTTGAGCCGTATGTGTATGTTAAGCAACCATTGTTCCTAGGAAACCATAGACAAAATGTATAATTTGACCACATATTTAGGGAGAGGTGATCCTTTCATGGAGTTTGTGAAGGAAGAAACCACATGGAAAAAGCAAGTTAGGTTCAAAAAACTGATTTTCACCAAGTCAAATGAATGTACTGTGTTAGAGGTTGTACTGTATCTAAACCAAATTAGATAATTTTAAGATGGTGAGGTCCTAAACCTAGCATGAAAGTGCATCCTTGTAGCTCTGTGGGCTAATATAGTAAAAATGTTTGCCTTAGGGTAAGTTTAGCTAATGGCCATGGGGTAAGTTGAGCTAATGGCCATGGGGTAAGTTGAGCCAATGGTTGAGCCAATGGCAAGTTGAGCAAATTTAAGTGTTTTCTTCCCAGGCGTAATGCAAGACATTAGCGCTGGGAAATGAGGTAACAACAGGGCCTGGCCTATGTTAAAAGTGTTTTAAAAAGTACGAAGTGTTTGATAGGTGTGTTAAAAGATGCTTACAATTATTAAAAGACAAAAAAGCCATCGTGATTGTGTTGAATTTTGTTTGGGAAATAAAGATAGACATGGTTTTTAAAGGGTAGTGGTAATATTTAATTCAGTACAGAAATGTGTAGGCGGCTTAACTTACGCTGTACCACGGCTCAACGTATCCCATACCTGGGTAAGTTGTACCAAGACACCACCTTTCTTGGACAAGCTATATTTTCTAAACTGTCATGTTTACATTAATTCTGATTATTTCCAGGTATACACAAGATGATCCTGAAATATATATATATATACTGTATACCTTTGTTAAAAAAATACAATATTCCCCTTGACGAAGTGGTGGTGAACCTAAAAAATGGCTCAACTTACCGCACACTCCCCTAAATGTATATCCGGAAATACTCAAATTAGTATGATATGTAAAGTTTGGTATGGGTACATAAGACAGATGGTTACTTAATGCAAAAACCAAAGGAGGGTGGTTGGTCGGGGTAGATGGGTGGGAGTATAGTGTTTGAATCTCATCACGGACAACTTTAACATTTTAGCTAATTAGCTACTTTGCAACTACTTACCATGTGTAGGGTGATGTCTTTCGGATAGGACGTTACATGGGTGTCCTGACTCTCTGTGGTCACTATAGATTCCATATCACTTATCGTAAGAGTAAGGGTGTTAACCCGGTGTCTTGGCTAAATTCCCAATCTGGCCCTCATACCATCATGGCCACCTAATCATCCCCAGCTTCCAATTGGCTCATTGATCCCCCCTCATCTCCCCGGTAACTATTCCCCAGGTCGTTGCTGTAAATGGAATGTGTTTTCAGTCAACTTACCTGGTAAAATAAGGGTAAAAAACTAATAAAAATAAAATATTTGCTAACCGTTCCCCTAACCTTAACCACTTAACCTAACTCTTAACCTTAACCCCTAACATTAACCCCTAAGCCTAACCTTAACCCTAACCCTAACCCCTAACTAACCCTAATCCTTAGCCTAGCTAATGTTAGCCACCTAGCTATCATTAGCGTTAGCCACCTAGCCAACTAGCTAACGTTGGCAACAACAAATTGGAATTCTTAAAATATCATACGTATTGCAAATTCATAACATATTGTACAAATTCCAATCTGTAACATATCATATGAATTATAATTTGAAACATATTATTATACAAAATGGATGATGGACATCCACAAATTAATACATACCATAGAAAATGTAACATAGATGGAGAAAATATAAGAGTTACGTTTACTATGCTACGTCTGCCCCTGAGTCCAGATTGCTCTCTCAGGTCTCTCTCCATGCCCCTCTATCTCTCCACTCTTCCTCTCTGTCATGTCTTTCCATCTCTACCTCTATCTCTCCACACCCCTCTCTATCTCTCCATACCCCTCTCTCTCAGGTCTCTCTCCATACCTCTCTAATAGCCAGTCCTAATGAGGTCCTGTCCTCCAGGGCCACAACTCTCTTTCTCTCCCCCTGGATAAACATCCAATCACAGAGCAGCCTCTGCCTGATCCTTGACCTATCAGAGAGCATATCAAAGCAGAAAGACGAAGAGAGGGGCGCCCCAGTACGACAGAGGTATCATCATTACAGAGAAAGAAAGGGAGGGAGAGATTGAGATAGAGAGATGAGTCCGTATACAAAGATCCCAAGATATAGAGAGAGAAGGAGCATGCCTGAACATACTGCAGGAGGGAGACTAGAAAGAGAAAGCCAGAGGTGGAGGGAAAGAGAGACAAAAAAAGGAGGAGGATAAAGATCTCAGTGGGAGCTTTCATGTATTGTTCAGACTTGATTAGATGAGCGTTTTATTATGGTGGCCTACTCTTTGATTCTACTCTGCTCTTTGACCATGTCATGAAAGTGAAAAGTATTACGTGATTGAGGGAGAGTGAGTCATGTTTGAATCATAGGACAAAAACTGCACAAGACAGTACTGTAGGTAGAGCAGGAAGTTTGAATGGGACTGAACTCGTGTGACTTTGAAGCCTGCATTATATAAAGAGGAAGTTGTATTATTTATGATATACTTCAATTACCGAATGATTGAGAGTTGTGTAAGTGACCACACATGTTCAGAGAGCGGTCAGAGATCGATGACCATTCTCTGAGTTAGTTAATATAGCCTATTCAGGGTGTGTAGGCTTAGCGGTTCTCCACCATTGATCTGTCTGCAAGAGATAAGCATACTGTCACACTCTCTCTCTCACACACACACGCATATGCACACGCACACACACTGACACACACACATTGAAATATATATATATATATACAGTGGGGGAAAAAAGTATTTAGTCAGCCACCAATTGTGCATGTTCTCCCACTTAAAAAGATGAGAGAGGCCTGTAATTTTCATCATAGGTACACGTCAACTATGACAGACAAAATGAGGAAAAAAAATCCAGAAAATCTCATTGTAGGATTTTTTATGAATTTATTTGCAAATTATGGTGGAAAATAAGTATTTGGTCAAAAACAAAAGTTTCTCAATACTTTGTTATATACCCTTTGTTGGCAATGACACAGGTCAAACGTTTTCTGTAAGTCTTCACAAGGTTTTCACACACTGTTGCTGGTATTTTGGACAATTCCTCCATGCAGATCTCCTCTAGAGCAGTGATGTTTTGGGGCTGTCGCTGGGCAACACGGACTTTCAACTCCCTCCAAAGATTTTCTATGGGGTTAAATTCTGGAGATTGGCTAGGCCACTCCAGGACCTTGAAATGCTTCTTACGAAGCCACTCCTTCGTTTCCCGGGCGGTGTGTTTGGGATCATTGTCATGCTGAAAGACCCAGCCACGTTTCATCTTCAATGCCCTTGCTGATGGAAGGAGGTTTTCACTCAAAATCTCACGATACATGGCCCCATTCATTCTTTCCTTTAAACGGATCAGTCGTCCTGGTCCCTTTGCAGAAAAACAGCCCCAAAGCATGATGTTTCCACCCCCATGCTTCACAGTAGGTATAGTGTTCTTTGGATGCAACTCAGCATTCTTTGTCCTCCAAACACGACAAGTTGAGTTTTCACCAAAAAGTTATATTTTGGTTTCATCTGACCATATGACATTCTCAAAGCAAGAGAGAGAAGCTGAAGAGAGACAGAGAGAGAGAGAGAGAGAGAGAGAGAGAGAGAGAGAGAGAGAGAGAGAGAGAGAGAGAGAGAGAGAGAGAGAGAGAGAGAGAGAGAGAGAGAGAGAGAGAGAGAGAGAGAGAGAGAGAGAGAGAGAGATGTCTTTGTTCTTTTGGAACTTCTGAGTGTAATGTTTACTGTTAATTTTTATTGTCTATTTTCCTTTTGTTTACTATCTACTTCACTTGCTTTGGAAATGTTAACACGTTTTCCATGCCAATAAAGCCCTTAAATTGAATTGAATTGAATTGAGAGAGAGAGAGAGAGAGAGCAAAAATATCCTCTGTGCACAACATAAAACACCAAGTAATGCATGCAGAGCAGAATTAGGCCGATACCCGCTAATTATCAAAATCCAGAAAAGTGCCGTTAAATTCTATAACCACTTAAAAGGAAGAGATTCCCAAACCTTCCATAACAAAGCCATCACCTACAGAGAGATGAACTTGGAGAAGAGTCCCCTAAGCAAGCTGGTCCTGGGGCTCTGTTCACAAACACAAACAGACCCCACAGAGCCCCAGGACAACAAGACAATTAGACCCAAACAAATCATGAGAAAACAAAAAGAGAATTACTTGACACATTGGAAATGATTAACAAAAAACAGAGCAAACTAGAATGCTATTTGGCCCTAAACAGAGAGTACACAGTGACATAATACCTATGGTAGGTACACCTACAGCTCATCCCTTGGCAGTAGTACTGTAGATTACTTTTTCACTGATCTCAACCCAGAGTCTCTCAAGGCATTCAGTCAGCCAGCGGACACCCATATCAGATCACATAAAAAACACAGTTTACTTGAACAGAGCAATACTCAATCATGAGGCATCAAAGCCAAAGGAATTGCATAATATTTAGAACATATATAGATGGAAGGAAAGTAGTGTAAAAAACCTACCAAAAAACAATTAGGCAACAACAAATTCAATCCTTTTTAGATAACTTCCTGGATAAAACATTTGCTGTAAACTTGGCAGTAGAAAGCCTAAACGGTATATTTGACCTTTCAGCTTCCCTATCAAATCTACACATTTCAAGCAGACAACCTAAGAAAATTACCAACAATGACAAATGGTTTGATGAAGAATGCAAAAACCTAAGAAAGAAATTGAGAAACCTATCCAACCAAAACATATAGACCCAGAAAACATGAGCCACGCCTTCCCTATGGTGAATCACTAAAACAATAAATAAATACACTATGGAAAAAGAAGGAACAGCAGGTCAGAAGAAATCAGCTCATTGTAATTGAAGAATCCATAGAATCTAACCCCTTCTGGGAAAATTCGAACACACTAATCAAACAACAACACGACGAGTTATCTATCCAAAATGGAGATGTATGGGTAAACCACTTCTCCAATCTTTTTGGCCCTATAACATGAGAACAAACAGCAAAAAAATATACATGATCAAATGCAAATCTTAGAATCAACTATTAAAGACTACCAGAACCCACTGGATTCTCCAATTACATTGAATGAACTACAGGACAAAATACAAACCCTCCAACCCAAAAAGTCCTGTGGTGTTGATGGTATCCTCAATGAAATGATAAAATACACAGACCACAAATTTCAATTAGCTATACTTAAACTCTTTAACATCATCCTTAGCTCTGGCATCTTCCCCAATATCTGGAACCAAGGACTGATCACCCCAATCCACAAAAGTGGAGACAAATTTGACCCCAATAACTACCGTGGGATATGCGTCAACAGCAACCTTGGGAAAATCCTCTGCATTATCATTAACAGCAGACTCATACATTTCCTCAGTGAAAACAATGTACTGAGCAAATGTCAAATTGGCTTTTTACCAAATTACCGTACGACAGACCACGTATTCACCCTGCACACCCTAATTGACAAACAAACAAACCAAAACAAAGGCAAAGTCTTCTCATGCTTTGTTGATTTAAAAAAAGCTTTTGACTCAATTTGGCATGAGGGTCTGCTATACAAATTGATGGAAAGTGGGGTTGGGGGAAAAACATACGACATTATAAAATCCATGTACACAAACAACAAGTGTGCGGTTAAAATTGGCAAAAAACACACACATTTCTTTCCACAGGGCCATGGGGTGAGACAGGGATGCAGTTTAAGCCCCACCCTCTTCAACATATATATCAACGAATTGGCGAGGGCACTAGAACAGTCTGCAGCACCCGGCCTCACCCTACTAGAATCTGAAGTCAAATGTCTTCTGTTTGCTGACGATCTGGTGCTTCTGTCACCAACCAAGGAGGGCCTACAGCAGCACCTAGATCTTCTGCACAGATTCTGTCAGACCTGGGCCCTGACAGTAAATCTCAGTAAGACAAAAATAATGGTGTTCCAAAAAAGGTCCAGTTGCCAGGACCACAAATACAAATTCCATCTAGACACCGTTGCCCTAGAGCACACAAAAAACTATACATACCTCGGCCTAAACATCAGCGCCACAGGTAACTTCCACAAAGCTGTGAACGATCTGAGAGACAAGGCAAGAAGGGCCTTCTATGCCATCAAAAGGAACATAAAATTTGCCATACCAATTAGGATCTGGCTAAAAATACTTGAATCAGTTATAGAACCCATTGCCCTTTATGGTTCTGAGGTCTGGGGTCCGCTCACCAACCAAGAATTCACAAAATGGGACAAACACCAAATTGAGACTCTGCATGCAGAATTCTGCAAAAACATCCTCCGTGTACAACGTAAAACACCAAATAATGCATGCAGAGCAGAATTAGGCCAATACCCGCTAATTATCAAAATCCAGAAAAGAGCCGTTAAATTCTATAACCACTTAAAAGGAAGCGATTCCCAAACCTTCCATAACAAAGCCATCACCTACAGAGAGATGAACTTGGAGAAGAGTCCCCTAAGTAAGCTTGTCCTGGGGCTCTGTTTACAAACACAAACAGACCCCACACAGCCCCAGGACAACAACAACAACAACACAACTAGACCCAACCAAATCATGAGAAAACAAAAAGAGAATTACTTGACACATTGGAAAGAACAAACAAAAAAACAGAGCAAACTAGAATGCTATTTGGCCCTAAACAGAGAGTACACAGTGGCAGAATACCTGACCACTGTGACTGACCCAAACTTAAGGAAAGCTTTGACTATGTACAGACTCAGTGAGCATAGCCTTGCTATTGAGAAAGGCTGCCGTAGGCAGACCTGGCTCTCAAGAGAAGACAGGCTATGTGCACACTGCCCACAAAATGAGGTGGAAACTGAGCTGCACTTCCTAACCTCCTGCCAAATGTATGACCATATTAGAGACACATATTTCCCTCAGATTACAGCGATCCACAAAGAATTCGAAAACAAATCCAATTTTGATAAACTCCCTTATCTACTGGGTGAAAAACCACAGTGTGCCATCACAGCTGCAAGATTTGTGACCTGTTGCCACAAGAAAAGGGCAACCAGTGAAGAACAAACACCATTGTAAATACAACCCATATTTATGTTTATTTATTTTCCAATTTGTACTTTAACTATTTGCACATTGTTACAACACTGTATATATACATAATATGACATTTGAAATGTCTTTATTCTTTTGAAACTTCTGAGTGTAATGTTTACTGTTAATATTTCTTGTTTATTTCACTTTTGTTTACTATCTACTTCACTTGCTTTGGCAATGTTAACACACGTTTCCCATGCCAATAAAGCCCTTAAATTGAAATTGAATTGAATTGAAATTAAATTGATATTGAAATTGAATTGAGAGAGAGAGAGAGAGAAAAAGGACTCAGTACCTTTTTCTTTCAAACATCTTCTCTTTCCTTAGTCTTTTACTCTCTTACAACTGAAAGTTCCACAGCATCTGTCTGGGTGTCGGTTTATGTTCAGACATTCATTTTTAATATTCCTGCATTTTTCAGTATCAAAACAATGGTGAGATGAAGATGAATAACTTTCCATAGGATCAGAAGTCTATCATATATGATTATATACCTCTGAGACTCTATTGTCAAATGTGATTTATGGATGACACACAGAAATGTGAGTTTTGCATCTCATAAAGCCAACTATATTCAAACTAGATTTTGACATACTGTTCAGCAGAAATTAAGCTGCTTTCATACCTTGACAAACAAGGCTATGATATATTTATTTCAGTAGTTGAAACTTCTTCTATTAAAGGACATTGTAAAGCCAATTCCTTCAGATAGTTATAATTAGTTTCTGAAGCTATCAACAATCTTCTTACTGTATAGACTTGTACCAGCCTTAAAAGCTCTCAAGGAAAGGTGTCTCTCTCTAACTCACTTTCTTATTTTTGTGCTCTTATCAATTTCCAGGGCTCTCCAGTGGTCAGCGGAGAGCATCAAAGGCCTTTCATGTTTCCTGTTTCCCCGTTGGAGTGGACAGTCGCTCAATAGGTCCATGCCTTTCTGCTCTTTCTTCCCAGGCACGGAATGGTGGACAGGCACAATGAAGCCACAATGGCCTCCCCCTAGGGCTGCTCTAGTCACTGTGAACTGAATGAGTCACCACTCTGCTCTAATGTTATTTCTTCCTCCTGATACTTCTCTGTTGTGTGATACTAACACTGTGAGTCAATCAGAGATGCCACTCTTAAACACACACACACTCAAACTCACACACACGCTGACACACAAACACGTGTGTATGGCTCACTAGATGTGTTATTGAATGAGCCACTCTGAAGCCTTTGGCCTGTTGTCAGATGCCATAAGCAGGAGAATGTATTATTCATGTTGATTTACAATAGAGGTGTCAAACACACAGCCCTTGAGGGGTCCAATTCGGCCAGCCGGTGGTTTGAGTTAAAACATTTATAAAAGATATGCAGTATATACTTTAAAATGACTAAAACCAAATTGAAATTGTGTAGAAATTGATAATGGACCTACATTCATACAGTTTCTTGACTGATAAATAAAACCGAAATAAAAGCTAGACAGTCAGGGAGCATTGAATCATATTTTGACGGCAAGGAAATATAACAGTCTGGCACTCAGGACCTCATTGAAGACCGAATGCGGCCCCCGGGGATTTGTTGTTGTTGTTGACACCCCTGATTTACTTATAGTCTCATATCTATTAACAGCATTTCCCTCCATAGGGTTGGTTCATGGCTACTTTACTGTTAACTCTCAGTTTGGATATAGCAAAGAAACCTGAATGTGTTGGACTATAAGTTACTTATTGCTTAAAACAGAGCTACAGTGGGGAAATAAAGTATTTAGTCAGCCACCAATTGTGCAAGTTCTCCCACTTAAAAAGATGAGAGAGGCCTGTAATTTTCATCATAGGCAACTCAGCATTCTTTGTCCTCCAAACACGACAAGTTGAGTTTTTACCAAAAAGTTCTATTTTGGTTTCATCTGACCATATTACATTCTCCCAATTCTCTTCTGGATCATCCAAATGCACTCTAGCAAACTTCAGACGGGCCTGGACATGTACTGGCTTAAGCAGGGGGACACGTCTGGCACTGCAGGATTTGAGTCCCTGGCGGCGTAGTGTGTTACTGATGGTAGGCTTTGTTACTTTGGTCCCAGCTCTCTGCAGGTCATTCACTAGGTCCCCCCGTGTGGTTCTGGGATTTTTGCTCACCGTTCTTGTGATCATTTTGACCCCACGGGATGAGATCTTGCGTGGAGCCCCAGATCGAGGGAGATTATCAGTGGTCTTGTATGTCTTCCATTTCCTAATAATTGCTCCCACAGTTGATTTCTTCAAACCAAGCTGCTTACCTATTGGAGATTCAGTCTTCCCAGCCTGGTGCAGGTCTACAATTTTGTTTCTGGTGTCCTTTGACAGCTCTTTGGTCTTGGCCATAGTGGAGTTTGGAGTGTGACTGTTTGAGGTTGTGGACAGGTGTCTTTTATACTGATAACAAGTTCAAACAGGTGCCATTAATACAGGTAATGAGTGGAGGACAGAGGAGCCTCTTAAAGAAGAAGTTACAGGTCTGTGAGAGACAGAAATCTTGCTTGTTTGTAGGTGAACAAATACTTATTTTCCACCATAATTTGCAAATAAATTCATAAAAAATCCTACAATGTGATTTTCTGGATTTCTTTTTCTCAATTTGTCTGTCATAGTTGACGTGTACCTATGATGAAAATTACAGGCCTCTCTCATCTTTTTAAGTGGGAGAACTTGCACAATTGGTGGCTGACTAAATACTTTTTCCCCCCACTGTAAATAGGATAATAATAATAATAATAATAATAATAATAATAATAATAATAATAATAATAATAATAATAATAATAATAATAATAATAATGAGGGGTGATGTCTTCAGTTGATCTGGTGCGGGTGAGGATTCTAGCAGCGGAGTTCTGGAGATTTTGAGTATATTGGGGGGTTTGGTGGGGATCCCAGTGAGGAGAGCGTTGCAGTAGTCCAGTCGGGACGAAGGCGTGGATAAGGGTTTCAGTGCTACATTTGACATTTTAGTCATTAAGCAGACGCTCTTATCCAGAGTGCATACATTTTCATACTGGAGAGTGCTGGAGAGTGAAAGTGAGGGGCGGAGCCTGGATATATTGCGGAGGTGGAAAAATGCTGTCCTGGTGATGTTTTTATGTGGGGTTCAAAAGAGATGGTACTGTCAAAGGTGACACTGAGGCTTTTGACTTGAGTTGACAGAGGGACTGGGAAACCATCTATGGTGATGCTGAGGTTGTGCTGTTTGGAGAAAGTGGATTTGGAGCCGATGAGCATGATCTCTGTCTTGTTGCTGTTAAGTTTTATGAGGTTCATGCTCATCCAGCTCCAGTTGTCTTGAAGGCAGCTTATGAGGGAGGTGGGAGGGAAGGGAGTGGTGGGTTTGGTGGAGAGGTAGAGCTGGGTCTTCAGCATAGCAGTGGAAGGGAACTTTGTGATGTCGCATAATTTGGGAATTTTGGTGAGGGAGGCCCTGCTCTCTCCTTTCCCATATGTTTAGTTCATTTCATTCCGATCTCCTCTGCATTATTGTAGCCATCTGCTACAGCCTGTCAACTATGCCTCTGCCTATCCCTGTTCTCTCCTCTCCGCACAGGCTACACAAACGCCTCACACAGCGTGGCTGCTGCCTCTCTAACCTGGTGGTCCCTGCACGCACCACACACCTGGAGTTCCAGGTCTCAGGCAGCCTCTGGAACTGCCGTTCTGCTGCCAACAAGGCTGACTTCATCCCAGCCTATGCTACCCTCCAGTCCCTCGACTTCCTGGCGCTGACGGAAACATGGATTACCACTGAAAACACTGCTACTCCTACTGCTCACTCCTCGTCTGACCATGTGTTCTCGCATACCCTGAGAGCATCTGGTCAGAGGGGTGGTGGCACAGGAATCCTCATCTCTCCCAAGTGGACATTCTCAATTTTTCCCCTAACCCATCTGTCTATCTCCTCATTTGAATTCCATGCTGTCACAGTCACTAGCCCATTTAAGCTTAATATCCTTGTCATCTATCGCCCTCCAGGTTCCCTTGGAGAGTTCATCAATGAGCTTGACGCCTTGATAAGTTCCTTTCCTGAGGATGGCTCACCCCTCACAGTTTTGGGGTATTTCAACCTCCCTACGTCTACATTTGACTCATTTCTCTCTGCCTCCTTCTTTCCACTCCTCTCCTCTTTTGACCTCACCCTCTCACCGTCCCCCCCTACTCACAAGGCAGGCAATACGCTTGACCTCATCTTTACTAGATGCTGCTCTTCTACTAATCTCACTGCAACTCCCCTCCATGTCTCCGACCACTACTTTGTATCCTTTTCTCTCTCGCTCTCCTCCTACACTACTCACTCTGCCCCTACACAGATGGTAATGCGCCGCCGCAACCTTCGCTCTCTCTCTCCCACTACTCTCTCCTCTTCCATCCTATCATCTCTTCCCTCTGCTCAATCCTTCTCCCTCCAATCTCCTAATTCTGCCTCCTCAACCCTCCTCTCCTCCCTTTCTGCATCCTTTGACTCTCTGTGTCCCCTATCCTCCCGGCCGGCTCAGTCCTCCCCTCCAGCTCCGTGGCTTGATGACTCATTGCGAGCACACAGAACAGAGCTCCGGGCAGCTGAGCGGAAATGGAAGAAAACTAGACTCCCTGCGGACCTGGCATCTTTTCACTCCCTCCTCTCTACATTTTCTTCATCTGTTTCTGCTGCTAAGGCCACTTTCTACCACTCTAAATTCCAAGCATCTGCCTCTAACCCTAGGAAGCTCTTTGCCACATTCTCCTCCCTGCTGAATCCCCCCCCAATCCTCCTCCCTCTCTGTGGATGACTTCGTCAACCACTTTGAAAAGAAGGTTGACGACATCCGATCCTCGTTTGTTAAGTCTAATGACACTGCTGGTCCTGCTCACACTTCCCTACCCTATGCTTTGACTTCTTTCTCCCCTCTCTCTCCAGATAAAATCTTGCGACTTGTGACTGCAGGCCGCCCAACAACCTGCCCGCTTGACCCCAACCCCTCCTCTCTTCTCCAGACCATCTCCGGTGACCTTCTCCCCTACCTCACCTCGCTGATCAACTCATCCTTGACCGCTGGCTATGTCCCTTCCGTCTTCAAGAGAGCGAGAGTTGCACCCCTTCTCAAAAAACAAACACTCGATCCCTCTGATGTCAACAACTACAGACCAGTATCCCTTCTTTCTTTTCTTTCCAAAACTATTGAGCGTGCCGTCTTTAACCAACTCTCTTGCTATCTCTCTCAGAATGACCTTCTTGATCCTAACCAGTCAGGTTTCAGGACTGGTCATTCAACTGAGACTGCTCTTCTCTGTGTCACGGAGGCTCTCCGCACTGCTAAAGCTAACTCTCTCTCCTCTGCTCTTGTCCTTCTAGACCTGTCTGCTGCCTTTGATACTGTGAACCATCAGATCCTCCTCTCCACCCTCTCCGAGCTGGGCATCTCCGGCGCGGCTCACTCTTGGATTGCGTCCTACCTGACCGGTCGCTCCTACCAAGTGGCGTAGCAAGAAGCTGTCTCCGCACCACGTGCTCTCACCACTGGTGTCCCCCAGGGCTCAGTTCTAGGCCCTCTCCTATTCTCGCTATACACCAAGTCACTTGGCTCTGTCATATCCTCACATGGCCTCTCCTATCATTGCTACGCTGACGATACACAACTTATCTTCTCCTTTCCCCCTTCTGATAACCAGGTGGCGAATCGCATCTCTGCATGTCTGGCAGACATATCAGTATGGATGATGGATCACCACCTCAAGCTGAACCTTGGCAAGACGGAGCTGCTCTTCCTCCCGGGGAAGGACTGCCCGTTCCATGATCTCGCCATCACGGTTGACTACTCCGTTGTGTCCTCCTCCCAGAGTGTGAAGAGCCTTGGCGTGACCCTGGACAATAACCTGTCGTTCTCCGCTAACATCAAGGCGGTGACCCGATCCTGCAGGTTCATGCTCTACAACATTCGGAGAGTACGACCCTGCCTTACACAGGAAGCGGCACAGGTCCTAATCCAGGCACTTGTCATCTCCCGTCTGGATTACTGCAACTCGCTGTTGTCTGGGCTCCCTGCCTGTGCCATTAAACCCCTACAACTCATCCAGAATGCCGCAGCCCGTCTGGTGTTCAACCTTCCCAAGTTCTCTCACGTCACCCTGCTCCTCCGCACACTCCACTGGCTTCCAGTTGAAGCTCACATCTGTTACAAGACCATGGTGCTTGCCTATGGAGCTGTGAGGGGAACGGCACCTCTGTACCTTCAGGCTCTGATCAGTCCCTACACCCAAACGAGGGCATTGCGTTCATCCACCTCTGGCCTGCTGGCTCCCCTTCCTCTGCGGAAGCATAGTTCCCGCTCAGCCCAGTCAAAACTGTTCACTGCTCTGGCACCCCAATGGTGGAACAAGCTCCCTCACGACGCCAGGACAGCGGAGTCACTCACCACCTTCCGGAGACATTTAAAACCCCACCTCTTTAAGGAATACCTGGGATAGGATAAAGTAATCCTTCTACCCCCCCCCCCCCCTCCCCCCCCTCTTAAAAAAAATATAAAAAATTGTAAAGTGGTTATCCCACTGGTTATAGGGTGAATGCACCAATTTGTAAGTCACTCTGGATAAGAGCGTCTGCTAAATGACGTAAATGTAAAATGTAAATGCATAATCTTGCCCAGGGGTAGGCTGTATATAATGAATAGGTGTGGACCCAACACTGACCCCTGGGGGATACCGTGTCAAACAGCCGCACACCCTGATCTGCGGTTCTTCAGTTGCACAAACTGTTGGCATCAGTGAGTCACGAGTAGGGCTGTTACGGTGACTGTATTACCACCACACCAGAGGTCACAAGTCATAGATAACATGTATTTTTTTCCCTGCCCCTGTTCCGACAGGTGCATGATAATGGTCCATTCTAAATTAAAACTAATTTCACATATATATGATTTAGTACAGTTCCGTGAAAAAGTATTTGCCTCCTTTCTTATTTTCTATATTTTTGCATATTTTTGATACTGAATGTTATCAGATCTTCAACCAAAACCTAATATTAGATAAAGGGAATCTAAGTGAACAAATAACACAACAATTACATACTTACTTAATTTATTTCATAAACAAAGATATGCAACACCCAATGCCCCTATGTGAAAAAGTAATTGCCCCCTCACACTCAATAACTGGTTGTGCCAACTTTAGTTGCAATTACCAACCAAACACTTCCCGTAGTTGTTGATCAGTCTCTCACATTGCTGTGGAGGAATTTTGGCCCACTCTTCCATGCAGAACTGCTGTAATTCAGCGACATTTGTGGGTTTTCAAGCATGAACTACTCGTTTCAAGTCCTGCCACAACATTTCAATTGGGATTAGGTCTGGACTTTGACTAGGCCATTCCAAAACTAGCCATTTTCATGTAGACTTGATTGTGTGTTTTTTTATCATTGTCTTGCTGCATGACCCAGCTGCGCTTCAGCTTCAGCTCAAAGACGGCTGGCCTGGCATTCTCCTGTAGAATTATCTAATACAGAGCAGAATTCAAGGTTCCTTCTATTAAAGCAAGTCGTCCAGGTCCTGAGGCATCAAAGCATCCCCAAACCCTCACACTACCACCACTATGCTTGACCGTTGATATGAGGTTCTTACTGTGGAATGCAGTGATTGGTTTTCACCAGGCGTAATGGGACCCATGTCATCCATAAATGTATACTTTTGAATCATCTGTCCATAGAACATTGTTCCAGGAGTCTTGGTGATCATCCAGGTGCTTCCAGGTGCTTTTTGACAAAGTTGAGTCAACTTTTTGGACGATATGAGTTGTCCATTTTATAGGCCTACGAGAAGGGGAGACACAAATAGAATATGATGTCCATCTAAACTGGAGGAAAATTATTGTAAAAAAATAACTTTCAGGTAGAACTGACCCAACAATGATAAATAGTGAATATGTGCAGTGCGCACTCACCGGGAATATTGCTGATGCTCTCCGCTGGTGCTAATAAGATAGGCTATACAGTTGTTCGCTCAGTTAAGTTGAGTATTTTCATTGTCTTCTCTTTACAGCAGTAACCATTTGCTTTATTTTGAAATATTGCGATATTCCTGGCTTGGCCTCTTCTTTTCACAGACAGTTGCAACTCAACAATAATCAGCCCAAATTCTGCATGCGGCCTTTCCTTCCGACTGTAGGCAATATGATTTAAAACAATCCACAACTTATTTTCTTTAAAGAAGCTAATGATCCTATGTGGCGAAATCATGATTTAGTAGCCTATTTTGAATTATTTTATTTATGTCTGTATAGACGGGAGTATATAATTTTGGCAATTTAATTCAATTTACTTTAAGAAGGAAAGGAAGTCATTGCAGTGAGTGATGAGGTCAGGAGGGGACTGGGAGTCAGGACTGGGGTATGTATTAATCAGGATGAGGTCAGGGGGGACTGGGAGTCAGGACCAGGGTATGTATTAATCAGGATGAGGTCAAGGGGGACTGGGAGTCATGACCGGGGTATGTATTAATCAGGATGAGGTCAAGGGGGACTGGGAGTCATGACCGGGGTATGTATTAATCAGGATGAGGTCAAGGGGGACTGGGAGTCTTGACCGGGGTATGTATTAATCAGGATGAGGTCAAGGGGGACTGGGAGTCATGACCGGGGTATTAATCAGGATGAGGTCAGGGGGGACTGGGAGTCATGACCGGGGTATGTATTAATCAGGATGAGGTCAGGGGGGACTGGAAGTCAGGACTGGGGTATGTAATAATCAGGATGAGGTCAGATGGGTTTATGTTTTTTACCTTTCTAAAGGAAATGGTGTGTTGGACATTTTGCTTGTAAAGGTTGGTGGAGACTTCAAACATAACAACATTGTGATTAGAGATGGGGAGCTCAACATCAGTTACATTTTCAGGGAATAATATCAGTGGAGTAGACTAAACCTAAAATGTGACCTTTGTTGTGAGTGGGAAAACTAACATTTTGAGTGAAATCAAGACAATCGAGTAATGACAAAGTCAGGAGCAAAAGTAAAACTTGCAGTAGCGTCAATGTGGATATTAACATCACCTATAAGCAGTACAAGACACAGACAGAAGTCATTAATGAGGACAGTTCAGATACAAACAGATCAGATGGCTTTGGTGGTTGAGAGCCGGGGAGTTTGACAGCCAGACATTCAAAGGAAGAGTGCTGATGTACCCTGACAGGTTTGACTTTGAGATTTTCATGTTGCAGTACAGCAACACCACACCCTCGCCCAGTAGCGTGAGGTTGACTGATGCACGTAGTAGGTACCACCGATGTGCCAACTTCACTCTGTATTGTCAGAACGGTTTGGGCTACACACTAATGTGACCCCTCTATGGAAAGATGAGACTCTCACAAACACAATGTTCTCTGTTTTCCTCTACGACCCCCACAAGTGTCACGGAACTCGTCTGAAGGTAACGCAGTACCGGGCCGAAAAATGAATGGACGTGAATAGGGCATTTCCACGTCAAAGGTAAACAGGTCATTCCATGGCAACAGTGATCTTTCTTTCCTACAGTATGTCTCTCAGATATACAACAGACACCAAAACATATGTATTTATTTTTGACTATCTGTTTTTCCATGTATGAATCTGTTATTCAAAGCGTTTCTACAGGCTAATAGCAGTAAGGCCAAATGTTTCATCAAATTGTTTATAAATATACAGTGGGGGAAAAAAGTATTTAGTCAGCCACCAATTGTGCAAGTTCTCCCACTTAAAAAGATGAGAGAGGCCTGTAATTTTCATCATAGGTACACGTCAACTATGACAGAGAAATTGAGAGAAAAAAATCCAGAAAATCACATTGTAGGATTTTTCATGAATTTATGTTGAAATTATGGTGGAAAATAAGTATTTGGTCACCTACAAACAAGCAAGATTTCTGGCTCTCAGAGACCTGTAACTTCTTCTTTAAGAGGCTCCTCTGTCCTCCACTCGTTACCTGTATTAATGGCACCTGTTTGAACTTGATATCAGTATAAAAGACACCTGTCCACAACCTCAAACAGTCACACTCTAAACTCCACTATGGCCAAGACCAAAGAGCTGTCAAAGGACACCAGAAACAACATTGTAGACCTGCACCAGGCTGGGAAGACTGAATCTGCAATAGGTAAGCAGCTTGGTTTGAAGAAATCAACTGTGGGAGCAATTATTAGGAAATGGAAGACATACAAGACCACTGATAATCTCCCTCGATCTGGGGCTCCACGCAGGATCTCACCCCGTCCCTCTTTGGAGGGAGTTGAAAGTCTGTGTTGCCCAGCGAAAGCCACAAAACATCACTGCTCTAAAGGAGATCTGCATGGAGGAATGGGCCAAAATACCAGCAACAGTGTGTGAAAACCTTGTGAAGACTTACAGAAAACGTTTGACCTGTGTCATTGCCAACAAAGGGTATATAACAAAGTATTGAGAAACTTTTGTTATTGACAAAATACTTTTTTTCCACCATCATTTGCAAATAAATTCATTAAAAATCCTACAATGTGATTTTCTGGAAAAAAAATTCTCATTTTGTCTGTCATAGTTGACGTGTACCTATGATGAAAATTACAGGCCTCTCTCATCTTTTGAAGTGGGAGAACTTGCACAATTGGTGGGTGACTAAATACTTTTTTTTGATACATTGCCGATTTTGCAGGTTTTCCTACTTACAAAGCATGTAGAGGTCTGTAATTTGGACATTGGAAATCAGTCCCTTATTCCCCCTCCATCCCTCTCTGTCTCTTTCTCTCCATCTCTCGCTCTCTTTCTCTCAATCCCTCTCTGTCTCTCTCTCTCCATCCCTCTCTGTCTCTTTCTCTCCATCTCTTTCTGTCTCTTTCTCTCCATCTCTCTCTGTCTCTTTTTTTGTTTGTTTTGTTTGTTTTTTTCCTGCGGGTAGATCAGCTTAAAATTGCAGATAGACTGTAAATTCTATCAAAGTAATTGTCTGCATCACTTCCAATCCCCCATGTAAAAAATAATAATAATAATAATTATATATATATATATATATATATATATATATACACACACATTTTTATCATAGGTACACTTCCACTGTGAAAGACGGAATCTAAAACGAAAATCCAGAAAATCACATTGTATGATTTTTAAGTAATTAATTTGCATTTTATTGCATGACATAAGTATTTGATCACCTACCAACCAGTAAGAATTCCGGTTCTCACAGACCTGTTAGTTTTTCTTTAAGAAGCCCTCCTGTTCTCCACTCATTACCTGTATTAACTGCACCTGTTTGAACTCATTACCTGTATAAAAGACACCTGTCCACACACTCAATTAAACAGACTCCAACCTCTCCACAATGGCCAAGACCAGAGAGCTGTGTAAGGACATCAGGGCTAAAATTGTAGACCTGCACAAGGCTGGGATGGGCTACAGGACAATAGGCAAGCAGCTTGGTGAGAAGACAACAACTGTTGGCACAATTATTAGAAAATGGAAGAAGTTCAAGATGACGGTCAATCACCCTCGGTGCAAGATCTAACCTTGTGGGGCATCAGTGATCATGAGGAAGGTGAGGGATCAGCCCAGAACTACACGGCAGGACCTGGTCAATGACCTGAAAAGAGCTGGGACCACAGTCTCAAAGAAAACCATTAGTAACACACTACGCCGTCATGGATTAAAATCCTGCAGCGCACGCAAGGTCCCCCTGCTCAAGCCAGCGCATGTCCAGGCCCGTCTGAAGTTTTCCAATGACCATCTGGATGATCCAGAGGAGGAATGGGAGAAGGTCATGTGGTCTGATGAGACAAAAATAGAGCTTTTTGGTCTAAACCCCACTCGCCGTGTTTGGAGGATGAAGAAGGTTGAGTACAACCCCAAGAACACCATCCCAACCGTGAAGCATGGAGGTGGAAACGTCATTCTTTGGGGATGCTTTTCTGCATAGGGGACAGAACGACTGCACCGTATTGAGGGGAGGATGGATGGGGCCATGTATCGCGAGATCTTGGCCAACAACCTCCTTCCCTCAGTAAGAGCATTGAAGATGGGTCGTGACTGGGTCTTCCAGCATGACAACGACCCGAAACACACAGCAAGGGCAACTAAAGAGTGGCTCCGTAAGAAGCATCTCAAGGTCCTGGAATAGCCTGTCTCCAGACCTGAACCCAATAGAACAACTGTGGAGGGAGCTGAAAGTCCGTATTGCCGAGCGACAGCCCCGAAATCTGAAGGATCTGGAGAAGGTCTGTATGGAGGAGTGGGCCAAAATCCCTGCTGCAGTGTGTGCAAACCTGGTCAAGACCTACAGGAAACGTATGATCTCTGTAATTGCAAACAAAGGTTTCTGTACCAAATATTAAGTTCTGCTTTTCTGATGTATCAAATACTTATGTCATACAATAAAATGCAAATTAATTACTTCAAAATCATACAATGTGATTTTCTGGATTTTTTTTTTTTTATGGATTTTTTCTTTTTTCTAACCCTCTACATGCTTTGTAAGTAGGAAAACCTGCAAAATCGGCAGTGTATCAAATACTTGTTCTCCCCACTGTATATATTTTGAGATCTACAGGGGTTCTAAAATCCAAGACCAATCAGCTAAATGATGACCATCTTAAAACAATTCCATATGTTCGCTCAGTAAAAACACAGCCCAGGCCCTTAGACTTGAATGGGTTAAGTTTAAAGTGCAATTCCACCACTTTTGAAACTCATTTTCATTATTTCCAGCACAATACCAGTGTCTAAATAGTTTTGCAGAAATAAAAAAACTATTCTACCCAATAAAATTCCCTCCCTTTGGCTAGAAGCTCATTGCAGGTTTTACATTTAATCCTACCATGTGACGTTACAGAGAAGCATTTTTTAGGACCTTTCTTCTGATCTTTTGAACCACAGATCATCGTTTTCACGTGTAGATACTGGTATGGTGCTGGAGATAATGAATATGAGGTTAAAAAGTGGCGGAATTGCCCTTTAAAACTGTGACAGGCATACATCGTTGCCTTGGTAACCGGGCAAAGCACACTGTGGTCAACACCATGGAAAGGGTGGTGAGTGCATTGGTTAGTAGACCAGAAAGAATGGATGGCAATCAGAGACAGTGAGAAACAGTGGGTACATGTTGAGAGAAAGTTGAAGTACAGAGGGTAAGAGTAAGACAGAGAAAGAGAGCGAGAGAGAGAGAGGGAAGGAGAGGGAGAGAGAGGGAGAGAGAGAGAGAGAGAGAGAGAGAGAGAGAGAGAGAGAGAGAGAGAGAGCAGGGGGGTAATAAGTGTTTGTGTGTGCATATGTGTGTGCGTGTGTGTGTGCATATGTGTGTGTGTGTGCGCGAGCGTGTGTGTAAGTGTGAAAAGTGTATGGTTGTCAGTGTAATGTGTTTAGCGTCAAACTGTAACAGGGAAGACCCACCTCAGAGACTACCCATTAATTAAACTGTCCTCCGCAGGCTAGTGTGTGTGTGTGCGTGTATGTGTGTGTGTGTGTGTGTGCGTGCGTGCGTCGGTGCATATCCACATTTTCAAGCCTCATATGCCAGATGTTACTATAATATCAGTGTATTTCTGATTGTGTTATAAAATCTGTTCCATTCAGTGTTGTATTCTCTGTGTTGTCTGATGATTGGACTAACTGCAAGTGCTGGAGGTAAAGAGCTTTAAAGCCTCCCTTGTTAAAACTAACATCTGCTGCTCTGATTTCTGGGAAATGAGACCTTGTCTAGAATGCCCAGGGAAACTCCCACCAGAAGCATAGGTGTGTATGTGTATACAGTATGTGTGTGTGTGTGTGTGTGTGTGTGTGTGTGTGTGTGTGTGTGTGTGAGTGTGTGTGCGTGTGTGTGTGTTCTGGTTCTACTCACCTGTGGTAGTCAAGGCAACTCCAACGGGGGGGGGGGGGGGGTAGTGATGGAGATAGAAAGAGAGAGAGAGAGAGAGAGAGAGAGAGAGAGAGAGAGAGAGAGAGAGAGAGAGAGAGAGAGAGAGAGAGAGAGAGAGAGAGAGAGAGAGAGAGAGAGAGAGAGAGAAAGAGAGAGAGAGAGAGATTGTTTTTTATTATTTTTATTTTATACTCAAGTGTTAACACAAATAATGGCACACTGCCTTTTCAGAAATGAAACAACAAATGTCATTCCTAAATAAAAATGAAAACAAAAATAAAAATAAATTAAATACAAATACAAAAAAACATATACATTCAACTCATTTCATCAACAAAACATAGTTTCCCCTTCTCCACAAAACAAACCGCTAATAACAGATACAAAAGCATTAACTGCAATGATATCATGCCAAACCCTCCATTGCATATCCCCAGTACCCTTTTGTAACGGTGGCTTGTACAGTGCTCTCCATGCTGGCTTTACCTTATCATCAATGCCCAATTTACCCTCCATGGAGTGTCTTTTCTATTTTTCAATGTATCTTTATTCAACACCTTGACATAACCCCTATATAAGTCTTTCCCATTCACCTCATCCAAACCCACCTCTTCCAACCCTCTCAAATCCAGTAATAACGCCTTTCTTTCTGACTCTGGGATATTGGGTGTAATCCCTAGTCTTGGAAATGAGACGTTTTCATCTTGTACCTTCTTCTTGTGACTATTCAGCATACCCCACTCTTCTGCTGACAGAGCCTTCCTGCAGCTTCCCAGCAGTTGTCCGACAATCCTTTCCGACCTCACCCCCAAATGGAGGGAGCGCGGTGGTCGGGAGAGGTTGTGTTTTCTCTAGCAGGAGGTAAGCTTGGCTTCTTATATGATGTTGAGTAAAGCTTAAACCATGTATTTAGATTGTAGGTAGGTATTGTAGTCAGGTATTATAGGTAGTTTACTTAGGTAGTTATTGTAGGTTATTGTAGGTTATTGTAGGTAATTATTGTAGGTAAGTATTGTATTCGGCGGACCCCGGCGAAGCACGAGTGCTAGCTAACCCACTACTTGGACCAACAAAGCTAGCTAGCTAGCGGGTAGCTACTGGTAACTTTTAGCAACTGTGGTTAGTTGTTTCCAATGTTATTTCACGCTTAAGAGTACCTGTAATTGAGCCAGCTAGCTACCTACCATTCAGCTGTTTTTCTAACCTCATTATCCGAGGCATTAACGTTAGGTGGTTGGTAGCTGCTGTACTTAATTACAGCTACTGAATTGCAGTCTGCCACCCAATCAGCTGGCGTTGGGTAAGTTTGGCTTTATACATAGCTTGGGCTTTGTCGAGTAAGGCTTAAACTATGTATTTAGATTGTAGTTAGGTATTATAGGTAGGCATCGTGGGCTGTATATTATTAGGTATTATAGGTAGGCATCGTGGGCTGTTGTGGGTAGTTGTTGTATGTAGTTATTGTAGGTTACTTTTGTATTCGGCGGTGCCGGGTGTAGCACGAAGCTAGCTAGCTAACTCACCTCCTGGACTAGCTGGCTAGTAGCTATTAGCAACGGTAGCAACTAAATACAATATATTTTTAGCCAGCTACATTCGTTCGCAGCAGACACCGTTTTTCAAACAAAGTCAACACAGCAGCCATTGCTAGCTAGCCAACACTACCAGCTGGCTGTACTGTGGTAGCTAAATACAATATCTTTGTGCTAGCTAGCCAACGTTTAATCATTGCTGCGTTATGAAAGAACTAGACACGGACACGAATTATCTGTTTAGTGTGTTAACACACTATTGGTAGTTTGTTGTAACCAAGTATTGGTGCTAAACTGTGTGTTATTGGATGCTAGCATGCTAGTTAGCTATGGCGTCATAGTTAGCTAGCTGAATAAAGTAAGTTGAGTCTAGTCCTTGAAACACTGAACCGCTGTAGTTTACAACAATTCTAATTTCTAAAGTGGAAGTTGGGAGAGTTTTATTCGGGTGGTTCAGTGAAACAATTATAGTTTCTGAGGTGGAAGTTGGGAGAGTTATATTTTTTTGGTGAGGGAGGCCTTGCTCTCTCCTTTCCCAGATGTTTAGTTCATTTCATTCCGATCTCCTCTGCATTATTGTAGCCATCTGCTACAGCCTGTCAACTATGCCTCTGCCTATCCCTGTTCTCTGCTCTCCGCACAGGCTACACAAACGCCTCACACCGCGTGGCTGCTGCCTCTCTAACCTGGTGGTCCCTGCACGCACCACACACCTGGAGTTCCAGGTCTCAGGCAGTCTCTGGAACTGCCGTTCTGCTGCCAACAAGGCTGACTTCATCCCAGCCTATGCTACCCTCCAGTCCCTCGACTTCCTGGCGCTGACGGAAACATGGATTACCACTGAAAACACTGCTACTCCTACTGCTCTCTCCTCGTCTGACCACGTGTTCTCGCATACCCCGAGAGCATCTGGTCAGAGGGTTGGTGGCACAGGAATCCTCATCTCTCCCAAGTGGTCATTCTCAATTGTTCCCCTAACCCATCTGTCTATCTCCTCATTTGAATTCCACGCTGTCACAGTCACTAGCCCATTTAAGCTTAATATCCTTGTCATCTATCGCCCTCCAGGTTCCCTTGGAGAGTTCATCAATGAGCTTGACGCCTTGATAAGTTCCTTTCCTGAGGATGGCTCACCCTTCACAGTTTTGGGGGATTTCAACCTCCCTACGTCTACATTTGACTAATTTCTCTCTGCCTCCTTCTTTCCACTCCTCTCCTCTTTTGACCTCACCCTCTCACCGTCCCCCCCTACTCACAAGGCAGGCAATACGCTTGACTTCATCTTTACTAGATGTTGCTCTTCTACTAATCTCACTGCAACTCCCCTCCATGTCTCCGACCACTACTTTGTATCCTTTTCTCTCTCGCTCTCCTCCAACACTACTCACTCTGCCCCTACACAGATGGTAACGCGCCGCCGCAACCTTCGCTCTCTCTCTCCCACTACTCTCTCCTCTTCCATCCTATCATCTCTTCCCTCTGCTCAATCCTTCTCCCTCCAATCTCCTGATTCTGCCTCCTCAACCCTCCTCTCCTTCCTTTCTGCATCCTTTGACTCCCTGTGTCCCCTATCCTCCCGGCCGGCTCGGTCCTCGCCTCCAGCTCCGTGGCTTGACGACTCATTGCGAGCTCACAGAACAGAGCTCTGGGCAGCTGAGCGGAAATGGAAGAAAACTAAACTCCCTGCCGACCTGGCATCTTTTCACTCCCTCCTCTCTACATTTTCTTCATCTGTTTCTGCTGCTAAGGCCACTTTCTACCACTCTAAATTCCAAGCATCTGCCTCTAACCCTAGGAAGCTCTTTGCCACATTCTCCTCACTGCTGAATCCTCCCCCCCCCCCCCCCCCCCCCCTCCTCCCTCTCTGTGGATGACTTCGTCAACCACTTTGAAAAGAAGGTTGACGACATCCGATCCTCGTTTGTTAAGTCTAATGACACTGCTGGTCCTGCTCACACTGCCCTACCCTATGCTTTGACTTCTTTCTCCCCTCTCTCTCCAGATAAAATCTTGTGACTAGTGACTGCAGGCCGCCCAACAACCTGCCCGCTTGACCCCATCCCCTCCTCTCTTCTCCAGACCATCTCCGGTGACCTTCTCCCCTACCTCACCTCGCTGATCAACAGCTGGCTATGTCCCTTCCGTCTTCAAGAGAGCGAGAGTTGCACCCCTTCTCAAAAAACCAACACTCGATCCCACTGATGTCAACAACTACAGACCAGTATCCCTTCTTTCTTTTCTTTCCAAAACTATTGAGCGTGCCGTCTTTAGCCAACTCTCTTGCTATCTCTCTCAGAATGACCTTCTTGATCCAAACCAGTCAGGTTTCAGGACTGGTCATTCAACTGAGACTGCTCTTCTCTGTGTCACGGAGGCTCTCCGCACTGCTAAAGCTAACTCTCTCTCCTCTGCTCTTGTCCTTCTAGACCTGTCTGCTGCCTTTGATACTGTGAACCATCAGATCCTCCTCTCCACCCTCTCCGAGCTGGGCATCTCCGGCGCGGCTCACTCCTGGATTGCGTCCTACCTGACCGATCGCTCCTACCAAGTGGTGTGGCGAGAAGCTGTCTCCGCACCACGTGCTCTCACCACTGGTGTCCCCCAGGACTCAGTTCTAGGCCCTCTCCTTTTCTCCCTATACACCAAGTCACTTGGCTCTGTCATATCCTCACATGGCCTCTCCTATCATTGCTACGCTGACGATACACAACTAATCTTCTCCTTTCCCCCTTCTGATAACCAGGTGGCGAATCGCATCTCTGCATGTCTGGCAGACATATCAGTATGGATGACGGATCACCACCTCAAGCTGAACCCTGGCAAGACGGAGCTGCTCTTCCTCCCGGGGAAGGACTGCCCGTTCCATGATCTCGCCATCACGGTTGACAACTCCGTTGTGTCCTCCTCCCAGAGTGCGAAGAGCCTTGGCGTGACCCTGGACAACACCCTGTCGTTCTCCGCTAACATCAAGGCGGTGACCCGATCCTGCAGGTTCATGCTCTACAACATTCGGAGAGTACGACCCTGCCTTACACAGGAAGCGGCACAGGTCCTAATCCAGGCACTTGTCATCTCCCGTCTGGATTACTGCAACTCGCTGTTGGCTGGGCTCCCTGCCTGTGCCATTAAACCCCTACAACTCATCCAGAATGCCGCAGCCCGTCTGGTGTTCAACCTTCCCAAGTTCTCTCACGTCACCCCCCTCCTCCGCACACTCCACTGGCTTCCAGTTGAAGTTCGCATCCGTTACAAGACCATGGTGCTTGCCTATGGAGCAGTGAGGGGAACGGCACCTCCGTACCTTCAGGCTCTGATCAGTCCCTACACCCAAACGAGGGCATTGCGTTCATCCACCTCTGGCCTGCTGGCTCCCCTTCCTCTGCGGAAGCATAGTTCCCTCTCAGCCCAGTCAAAACTGTTCGCTGCTCTGGCACCCCAATGGTGGAACAAGCTCCCTCACGACGCCAGGACAGCGGAGTCACTCACCACCTTCCGGAGACATTTGAAACCCCACCTCTTTAAGGAATACCTGGGATAGGATGAAGTAATCCTTCTACCCCCCCCCCCCCCCCCCCCCTAAAAAAAATACAAAGTGGTTATCCCACTGGCTATAGGGTGAATGCACCAATTTGTAAGTCGCTCTGGATAAGAGCGTCTGCTAAATGACGTAAATGTGCCCTTGAGCAAGGCACTTAACCCTAATTGCTCCTGTAAGTCGCTCTGGATAAGAGCGTCTGCTAAATGACTAAAATGTAATGTAAAAAATGTTCAGCCAACCGTCTGCAATCCATTAAGGCAAACCCAGCCATGGCCATTAAGTGTTTTAAGGTGTTGATTTTGCCCTTCACCAGAATCTTGGAGATATGTGGACCAGCTGCAGTTGTACAATCCAGTCTTGCCCCATACACCAGAGGTTCCTCCAACAGCCAATGCACTGACTCCGCTGAAGTTCGTCCGGACACCTTCATTATGCTCCACACCATAGAAAGCCTTTGTAAAATTGAGGTACTCCCTCTCTAGAAATCTGGCTATTATCAACCAAAAATAAAGCCTTCTTTAAACCTAATCCCCCAACCTGCTGTAATACAAGACCTGACACCCCTCTCCAAACCACATTTTCCGGTCCATAAAGCAACCTTTGAAAAACTGAAACCGGAAAGCAGCAGCCCTACTAACAAGATGTACAAGACCTTGTCCCCCCTCCTCTTTTGACAAATACAAAACACTTTGTCGAACCCAATGATATTTATCCCAAAATAAATCTACAATAATCACCTGTATTTTAGCCAGAAGGCCAGATGGTGGCTCTAAAACTGACAACCGATGCCACAGTGCAGAGGCAATCACATTGTTAAGTATGACATACGAGATAACAACCAATGCCATCTCCTCATCCTCCCTTCCACCATTTCTACCACCCCAATCCAATTTTTTTCCATTGTCCCCTCATCTCCTAGGTACACTTCAAGATACTTAAAACCTCCCTTACACGATTCCAGCCCCCCTGGCAAAGCCATGATCCCTCCAGACCATTTTCCAATCTGTAAAGCACAACTTTTTCCCCAATTTACCTTTGCAGAGGATATTCCCCTAAAACGATCAACCATTAGACTCAAACTATCCACCTCCGCTTGATTTTTCACTAAAACAACTACATCATCAGCATAGGCTGAGATATGAATAGGAGGTATATCCTCTGAAAGGTACACCCCTTCAATGCGACTTCTAATGCTATTTAGTAGTGTCTCTATAGCAATGGCATATAACATTCCCGACAAAGAACATCCCTGCGTATTACCTCTACACACTTTAAAAGGAGCACTCAAGCCACCGTTAACTTTCAATACACTTTCAATGTCACCATATATCACCTTTATCATGGCAATAAAACCAGAGCTGAAGCCAAACGCCTCAAAAGTGTGCCATAAGTATTGATGTTCAACTCGGTCAAATGCCTTTTCCTGATCAATTGAACTTAGACCAGCATCCAACCCAATAGCCCTAGAGACGTCCAAAAAGTCCAGAATCAGAAAAATGTTGTCCCCTATCTGCCTGCCAGGAACACAGTAGGACTGGTCCTTATGCTTTTCCCCATCACCTCCCTCAGCCTGTTGGACAAAGCCTTGGACAGGATCTTATAATCAGTGCACAATATAGCCACCGGCCTCCAGTCCTTCACCTCCCTAGGGTCACCCTTTTTGGGCAGTAGGGTGAGGACAGCCCTTCTGCAGCTTATTGGTAGTAACCCTCCGGATAAACTATCATTAACTACTGCTAGCCAATCCTCTCCCAACATAGCCCAAAAATATTTTTAAAAAGTCAACGGGAAGCCCATCAATGCCTGGTGCCCTTCCATTTTTCATGCCTTTTAATGCAGTGTATAGCTCCTGCAAAGACAATGGTTGCTCTAGCTCAACCTGAGCTTCTGCAGCTACCTGTGGGAGCCCATCAAGGAACTGCGATGTCACTAATTTATCCTCTTTGTACTCACACTTGTAGAGCTCAGCATAGAACTCTACTGCCCTCTTTCTAATTTCACTAGGGCTAGTGAGCTCCTGTCCAACAGCTGATTTGAGACAATGAATAATTCTTCTTTGTCCATTCTTTTTCTCTAAACCAAAGAAAAATGTGATGAGGCATCCATTTCAGATATTCCCTGAAACTTACTTCTCACCAATGCTGCCTGTGCTCTGATACCCAGCAGGTCTGCCAATGCAGCTTTTTTCCTCTTGAGGGCCTGAGTATGGCCTCAATCTCCTGTGGTCTCAACCAACGTCATGAGTTCCACTATTTCAGTCTCTAGGGCTTTCATTGATCTGGTGATATCCTTGGTGACATTCCTTGTGTATTGATTACTGAATTGTTGAATCTGGATTTTCCCTATATCCCACCACTGTTGAAGGGATACAAAACTGGCCTTTTGAGACCTCCACCTCTCCCAGAAAAAAACTAAAACATTTCCTGAAGTGAGCATCACTCAATAAAGTTATATTAAAATGCCAGTATGCGCTTTTGGGTTTTACATCATTAATGAACACCACCTCTGTTATTAAACAATGATCAGAAAATCCCACTGGGGTTTTCACACTTGATTTACAGACCTGAGATTGATGCTCAAAACAATAAAACCTATCTAACCTGGCCACAGAGATGATGTTCTCTCTCACATGCGTCCAGGTGTACTGTCTCGTGCCTCCATGTTGATTCCGCCAAATATCACACAGTTCATGTGTTACAATGAGGTGTTTTAAAAAAGTCCTTGAGGCTATATGAGGTTCTTTGTGATTTCTATCTAAATCACTGACTGTGCAGTTAAAATCCCCAGCAATAAATAAATAATCTTCATTATTACATTTCTCAATGGTATTTGATAATGTCTCTAAAAACATACCTTCTCAACTGCCACCACTGGGGCATATACATTTATCAGACACATAGTGATGTTTTCATACCTCGCTCTAACTTTTAATAACCTCCCCTCAACTACCTCTTCAACGTCGTATGACAAAGGCAAAAACCCTTTTGAGAACAAGATGGCCACACCCCCACTTTTTGAGTTTTTATGACTACCACCACTTAGATTTGGGTATGTCATTCTAGACGAAAATAGAAAAAAAAGGGTCCGATCCTTAAGAGGTTAATGAGTCAGTTAATACCTATGCTGCCTAGAATTTATTGCAAATAGTTTGATCAAGAGTTATACTTGTAATACCTTTGAAGTGGGATTTTGCCCATCCCAGGAGTAGATTCCATTCATTTATTCATCATTTTTACCAGAAGGGTTTCACAAACAAAACATTTTAATAAAGATGTCTTCATTGTCACATACACCAGATAGGTGCAGTGAACTGTGTTGTTTTACAGGGTCAGCCATAGTAGTATGATAGGTGCAGTGAACTGTGTTGTTTTACAGGGTCAGCCATAATAGTATGATAGGTGCAGTGAACTGTGCTGTTTTACAGGGTCAGCCATAGTAGTATGATAGGTGCAGTGATCTGTGTTGTTTTACAGGGTCAGCCATAGTAGTATGATAGGTGCAGTGAACTGTGTTGTTTTACAGGGTCAGCCATAGTAGTATGATAGGTGCAGTGAACTGTGTTGTTTTACAGGGTCAGCCATAGTAGTATGATAGGTGCAGTGAACTGTATTGTTTTACAGGGTCAGCCATAGTAGTATGATAGGTGCAGTGAACTGTGCTGTTTTACAGGGTCAGCCATAGTAGTATGATAGGTGCAGTGAACTGTGTTGTTTTACAGGGTCAGCCATAGTAGTATGATAGGTGCAGTGAACTGTGTTGTTTTACAGGGTCAGCCATAGTAGTATGATAGGTGCAGTGCACTGTGCTGTTTTACAGGGTCAGCCATAGTAGTATAATAGGTGCAGTGAACTGTGCTGTTTTACAGGGTCAGCCATAGTAGTATGATAGGTGCAGTGAACTGTGCTGTTTTACAGGGTCAGCCATATTAGTATGATAGGTGCAGTGAACTGTGCTGTTTTACAGGGTCATCCATAGTAGTATGATAGGTGCAGTGAACTGTGCTGTTTTACAGGGTCAGCCATAGTAGTATGATAGGTGCAGTGAACTGTGCTGTTTTACAGGGTCAGCCATAGTAGTATGATTGGTGCAGTGAACTGTGCTGTTTTACAGGGTCAGCCATAGTAGTATGATAGGTGCAGTGAACTGTGTTGTTTTACAGGGTCAGCCATAGTAGTATGATAGGTGCAGTGAACTGTGTTGTTTTACAGGGTCAGCCATAGTAGTATGATAGGTGCAGTGAACTGTGTTGTTTTACAGGGTCAGCCATAGTAGTATGATAGGTGCAGTGAACTGTGTTGTTTTACAGGGTCAGCCATAGTAGTATGATAGGTGCAGTGAACTGTGTTGTTTTACAGGGTCAGCCATAGTAGTATGATAGGTGCAGTGAACTGTGCTGTTTTACAGGGTCAGCCATAGTAGTATGATAGGTGTAGTGAACTGTGCTGTTTTACAGGGTCAGCCATAGTAGTATGATAGGTGCAGTGAACTGTGCTGTTTTACAAGATCAGCCACAGTAGTATGGCGCCCCTGAAGCAAATTAGGGTTAACCCCTTACACTCGTGGGAATTGGACTACATTGATAGGGCTACATTGGTCAGTGTGGGTTCGATCCCCGGGACCACCCATACACAAAAATGTATGCACGCATGACTGTAAGTCGCTTGGATAAAAGCGTTTGCTAAATGGCATATTATTATTATTATTATTATTATTATTATTATTATTATTATTATTATTATTATTATTATTATTATTATTATTACATTGAATTGTTTCTTACAGAATAAATATGAAAAGCATATGCATAACCATCGAAGCAATTGAAAGGGAACAGTTTGGAGATTATGGGTAAATTGCTAGACCAAAGTTGAGGACAGAAAAGTTAACCTGACACAAAACTGAATCCAAACATTACACTGTTGATTGTATGTGCATTTTACAATTTCTGTACTTTTCGCTGCATTTGTCAATAAAAAAATCTGAAAATACTCTGGACACATTCATTAACATGAGAAGAATATTCCTGGAAAATGTGGGGTAGGGTGCAACATAAGACAAAAAAATGACAAGGGTTTAAGTGAGAGGACTAACTGGTGTCTCCAAGTAGCCACACACCTCTCTGAAGTGTGCACAGTTCCTAAGGAATTTCAAAGCACTTTTATGACTCAAGGAAGAGTCTTCAACTATAAGGTGCCTTTTTGAGCTCTCCTATGCCAGTTGAGGAACTAGAGCGAGAACACTAGTAGTTGTTTTGCTTGGAGCACAGCACTGCATCCCAGCCTTTACACAATTACTGTTGCTGTTTACGCAATCCAAAAACGGCCCATTATAACATATAGCCGACCAATCAGCCTGTTGCCAACCCTTAGTAAACTTTTGGAAAAAATGGTGTTTGACCAGATACAATGCTATTTTACTGTAAACAAATTGACAACAGACTTTCAGCACGCTTATAGGGAAGGACATTCAACAAGCATAGCACTTGTATAGGCGGCAGGTAGCTTAGTGGGTAAGAGCGTAGTGTAGTAACCGAAAGGTCGCTGGTTCTAATCCCCGAGCCTACTAGGTGTAAAATCTGTCAATGTGCCCTTGAGCAAGGCACTTAACCCTAATTGCTCCTGTAAGTCACTCTGGATGGAGTGTCTGCTAAAACGACTATAATGTCTATAATAATAGCACTTACACAGATGATTGGCTGAGAGAAATTGATGATAAAACAATTGTGGGGGCTGTTTTGTTAGACTTCAGTGCGGCTTTTGACATTATCGATCATAGTTTGCTGATGGAAAAACGTATGTGTTATGGCTTTACACCCCCTGCTATATTGTGGATAAAGAGTTACCTGTCTAACAGAACACAGAGGGTGTTCTTTAATGGAATTTAATCAGTATGAAAAATGTATGCACTCACTAACTGTAAGTCGCTCTGGATAAGAGCGTCTGCTAAATGACTAAAATGTAAATGTAAAATAAATCACAATCTGGTTCAGGTGGGCATAATTTGAAAGCTTGTTCTATCGCCAACATGACAAGCTAATTTTAAAATACGATTTTACAGTGTGAAGTGTTAGTGTCTCTGTCCATGGAGTTTATCTTATGGTAGATCCCCTGCATCGTGTGGTAGTGTCTCTGTCCATGGTGTTGATAGTGGTTCCTCTATGGCTTTATAGCACATGGCAGACTAAAGACGCTAGACCACATGACATCATACAGTCCAATGGAAGGTGTTAGGGACCAACATGGAATCCAGACAATAACCCACTTGGTGTCCTTCAGAACACATCCAGATGGGTATAAACCCCAGGCTATGAAGAACAGGGTCTAGGGACCAACATGGAACTGCTATAAACACCAAGCTATGATGGCCAGGGTCTAGAGACCAACATGGAACTGCTATAAACACCAAGCTATGATGGTCAGGGTCTAGAGACCAACATGGAACCCATCCAGAATGTCCCAAATGACACCCTATTCCCTATATAGTGCACTACTTTTCACCAGGGCCCTGGAATAGGATGCCATTTGGGATGCAGACATTGCTCCTGGGATAACTGGTCCTTGTCTGTTTGCTCTGCTAACCCTCTATCTATCTGACTGCAGCATCTGTTCAAGCCCAGAGAAAGTGTGTGTGTGTGTATGTGTTGAAGCCTAGAGCTATGCTACAGTATTTCCCTTCTCGCTCCACAAGTGCCTGTTTTAATTAGGAGCGCCAGGAGAAAGAGATGACTTACATGCCAGCTACCATAAACATATTCACCACAGTTCAAATATGCAGTCAGTCATATCAGAAGTTAGCAGATTCATTACTTACCAACAACAGCTAGAAAATCCAATAAAACTACGTCATGTTTTGAAGTTCACTTTCCTTGCTTTGTCTAACAACATTATTGTGAATCTAGCAAATACGTTTTGTGGGTCAAAGTGCAGTGTTTATTTAGTTTCATAGCACAAACATTTGTTAGCACGTTTCTTACACTGGCTTTAGCCACAGAGGGAGCAGGCCTTCCAAAGCAAGCGGGGGGTTGCCTAGCAACACGTGCCTCGGAGGAATACAACATCTGCAAAGCATGACAAATTACCATGATTTATAAATCTGTTCGGACTGAACAGCTAGCACGACAGTTAAAATGGCTTTAAAAAAATAACAATTTCTGCTAAAAGGGAGAAGAATTATCTAACAAAATAACTACATTATGGCATTCACTAATCTTAAGCTATTTACATATAATAGAAATGTGGCTACATTGTGCACAAAATGCTTACTCAACCTTTAATTATATTAACCTCACACATGAGCTGGTACTAGGGGAGGTGGAGTGTGTGTAGCAGGGTTTGGGAAGGAGGGTGGATGGATGGAAAAGCATATCTACACACAGATATATGGTGAAGATGTATCACATCTGTGATTCTTGTGCTGTGTTACAGGAGGGGGTCGCAGTTACGGAGCGACCCACTAGGTGTCATCCTCCGACAACCTTAGGCACCTCCTCACTCACAGTCTGGACTAATCATTATCCTATTGGTGTCACCTGTGTCTACCTGTTCACCTGTATATTTATGCCCTCACTTCCCTGTGTTCCTTGCTCTGTTTTCTCTGCTAGTTTCTCGATGCCAAACAGTACTAATCAGTGTCTGATCGTGAGACGTATGTACAGGTACTTGAAAAGTGTTCTCTCGGTTTCATTGTTGTTTTCAGTCGTACTTAGTATTTCGTATATTTACTGTCAGCCTGTTTTTGGAGACCAATTTGCTCCTCCTTTATTTTATCGTGACAAGTCCGTTATTTTGTATCCTGGTTTTGGGACCACCAGTAAAGACCCTTGTTTCACCATCTCTGTCTACTGCCTACTGTCTATCCTGCACCGCACCTGGGTCACACATCACACCAACCCTTACAGTGCTGTATACATACAGTGGGGAAAAAAAGTATTAGTCATGAACTGCATCATATGCATGCCAACACACTCATAAAGACATGTTAAAGGCCTAGCGCAGCCAAAACTGTGTGTTTTACATATATTTCAACACTATTAGTTGGAATAATACTGTGAAATTGTGAACATTATGATCATGCCCTTTTAGTGTAAAAGCTGTTTGAAAAGACCACCTGAAATTTCAGCCTGTTTTGGTGGGATGTAGTTTTGGCCTGCCTGGTGACATCAGTTAATAGACCAATAAGAAAGAGAATTACAAACCTGGCTACATTGAAATGATTTGATATTGAGATCAAAACGGCTGGATTGGACCTTTATAATGTGCACACACTGAACTACAGTATGTACAAACTATTCACTGATTCAAAGGATCCACCTGTTGACAATGCTACACATGGACACTTGAAAACACACACACACACACAAACACGCACAAACACACAATCACACACAGATGGATCCTTTGAATCATATTACCTCAATTACCTCGACTAACCGGTGCCCCCGCACATTGACTCTGTACCGGTACCCCTTGCATATAGCCTCCCTACTGTTATTTTATTTTACTGCTGCTCTTTAATTATTTGCTATTTATATTTTTTACTTATCTATATTTTACTTACTTCTTAAAACTGCATTGTTGGTTAAGGGTTTGTAAGTAAGCATTTAGTTGAAAGGTCTACATCTGTGTATTCGGCGCATGTGGCAAATACAATTTGATTTGATTTGATTTGAGATGAAAGCCAGGTAAAGTAAGGACCCAGATACAGACCAACTGTTGAATAGCTACCCTGAGCTACTAGGCGATTGAGCAACAGTGTTCATTAGCAATTGATCAGAGATCTTCTTGGGAATTACTTTACTCAATTGCATCTGACTGAGGCTCTAACTTGATGAGTTTAAGGTATTATATAAACAAAAAACATACAGTATTGTTTTCCACCAACTGAAATTTCAGGCTCTTGTTATTCTGCCCCTGTGGCTGATGCCATCTGCTCATCATCAACTAAATGTTTTTGTCTGAGTCAATTACATTCATGAAGAATGACAGACAGTTATGAGAGGCTGGATGTGTGCCAAGCACCAGAGAATGTCTCAGGGTATTTTTTTGTAAATGTAACCTTTTTTTTAAGTAGGCAAGTCAGATAAGAACAAATTCTTATTTACAATGATGGCCTACCCCGGACGACGCTGGGCCAAATGTGCGCTACCCAATCACGGCCAGATTGGGGCAGCAGGTAGCTTAGTGGTTAAGAGCGTCGTGCCAGTAACCGAAATGTTGCTGTTTCTAATCCCCGAGCCGACTAGGTGAAAAATCTATCGATGTGCCCTTGAGCAAGGCACTTAACCCTAATTGCTCCTGTAAGTTGCTCTGGATAAGAGCGTCTACTAAATTACTAAAATGTAAAAAATGTAATTGTGATACAGCCTGGAATCAACCAGGGCCTGTAGTGACGCCTCTAGCACTGAGATGCAGTGCCTTAGACCGCTGTGCCACTCGGGAGCACAGTGTAACCCCTGTGTACTAACATACATACTGTATATACGTGTGTGTATGCACACAAAGACACACACACAATGACAAACGCATATTAAAGGAACTGCGGTTATCTCCAGTGTCAGTGACTCACACATATTTATACAAAAAATAGAAAAGTTCACAGTGATTTGATGACACACACTTCCTCTCTCTCTATCACACACACATACACTCACACACACACAAACATGGATGCCGCACCCAAATGCTCACATGCAAAAACCCACACATCTCAACGTGAACACACTCCTTATCGCACACAATATGTACCCACAAAAACACCCTGTCTCTAAAATCTCAAGTAGAGGACGAATTGAGAGAATATTAAATCTGCCATGGCTGCACGCACACACACACACACACACACACACACACACACACACAAGCACACACACACGCACACAGCGGTGAGCAGAGAGGATTGGTTTCATGCTGAGTGTGAGATGATGTGCTGTTTAAAGCGGTGGAGATCAGTAGCAGGGATAGATGTCATTAGGATAAGGCTTTTGCTCTGACTGAAGAGGTAAATGTATTTGAGGTGATAAAGAGAGTCAATCTTGTCTTCCAAGCGCCTGGTTGCCTCTGAATTAGAATAAGAATGGAGGATACACTCCGCTGAGAAGTGTGTGTGTGGGTATCTGTTTCTTCCTGTGTGTGCATGTACAGGGGCAGGGAGAGAGAGAGAGAGAGAGAGAGAGGAGAGAGCGAGAGAGAGAGAGAGAGAGAGAGAGAGAGAGAGAGAGAGAGAGAGAGAGAGAGAGAGAGAGAGAGAGAGAGAGAGAGAGAGAGAGAGAGAGAGCGAGAGAGAGAGAGAGAGAGAGAGGAGAGAGAGAGAGAGAGAGAGAGAGCGAGAGCGAGAGAGAGAGCGAGGAGAGAGAGCGAGAGAGAGCGAGAGACAGAGAGAGAGAGAGAGAGACAGACACACACACACAATGTGTGTTTGTGTGTGCGTGTGGTGTGGGTGTGGTTGTGTGTGTTAGTGGGTGTGTGTATGTGCATGCGTGTGTTCGTGTCTTTGTGCGAGTGTGTGTGTCTCCGTATGTGTGTGGGAAATCCTGAGATACTCTCTCCTAAAAGAACACTCCCGTAATATGGAAGCCTTACAGGCACAAGCCTCCATCTTGAATGCCTGTTCAGTGTGACACAAACTACTTCATTTAGTCTGGACTGACTTCATTTTCATGATTTAGCGTAGAGAGGCCTTTCAGATAAAATGCAAGGACTTCATGCAGAGTGCAGTGAGGCCCACAATTGGGAAGTTTCTAGAGTGCCTGTTTTACAACATCTTGACACCAGTTAAAAAGTAGAGGCACAACTCTGATAGGGGAAAAGATTAAGCATGTAGAAACCTTATGAAAAATCTTGGCTTTGATTCCTTCACAATGCATTAGGCAGGTTACAACTGAATAAAAGGATATAGATTGAAGAGGGATAAAAAACTGTACATACTTTAAGTATTGTTTTCATAGCTACAATGCTATGAAAAAGTGTTTTCCCCCTTTCTAATTTTCTCTACTTTTGCATATTTGTGATACTGAATGTTATCAGATCTTTAACCAAAACCTAATATTAGATAAAGGGAACATAATTGAACAAATAACACAACAATTACATATTTATTTCATTTATTTCATAAACAAAGTTATGCAACACCCAATTCTCCTGTGTGATAAAGTAATTGCCCCCTTACACTCAATAACTGGTTGTGCCACCTTTAGCTGCAATGACTCCAACCAAATGCTTCCTGTAGTTGTTGATCAGTCTCTCACGTCGCTGTGGAGGAATTTTGTCCCACTCTTCCATGCAGAACTGCTTTAACTCAGTGACGTGTGGGTTTTCAAGCATGAACTGCTCGTTTCAAGTCCTGCCACAAACATCTCAATTGGGATTAGGTCTGGACTTTGACTAGGCCATTCCAAAACTTCCAATTTGCTGCTTTATAGCAATTTTCATGTAGACTTGATTGTGTGTTTTGGATCATTGTCTTGCTGCATGACCCAGCTGCGCTTCAGCTTCAGCTCACAGACGGATGGTCTGACATTCTCCTGTAGAATTCTCTGATTCAGAGCAGAATTCATGGTTCCTTCTATTAAGGCAAGTCGTCCAGGTCCTGAGGCAGCAAAGCATCCCCAAACCATCACACCACCACCACCATGCTTGACCTTTGGTATGATGTTCTTACTGTGGAATGCAGTGTTTGGTTTTTGCCAGGCATAATGGGACCCATCTCGTCCAAAAAGTTGACTCAAGTTTGCCAAAAAGCAACCTGGATGATCATCAAGACTCTTGGAAGAGCGTTATATGAACAGATGATTCAAAAGTATAACTTTTTGGACGACATGGTTCCAGTAATGCCTGGCGAAAACCAAACTCTGCATTCCACAGTAAGAACATCATACCAAAGGTCAAGCATGGTGGTGGTGGTGTGATGGTTTGGGGATGCTTTGCTGCTTCAGGACCTGGACGACTTGCCTTAATAGAAGGAACCATGATAACCAGTTATTGAGTGTAAGGGGGCAATTACTTTTTCACACAGGGGAATTGGGTGTTGCATAACTTTGTTTATGAAATAAATATGTAATTGTTGTGTTATTTGTCCACTTATGTTCCCTTTATCTAATATTAGGTTTTGGTTGAAGATCTGATAACATTCAGTATCACAAATATGCAAAAGTAGAGAAAATTTGAGAAGGGGCAAATACTTTTTCATAGCACTGTATAATTAGCATTAGTGATGATTTAAAATGCAGTGATGTCCAAAATGTCACGGTTGTTTCGTTACTAGAGTCAGACTCTCTGTTGATGATGGAACAGATCAGTAGAGGACTGTGAGCAGCAGCAGCCCTTGTTCTGGCTGACTGGCAGCTGGGGGCATGGATTGCCCACTGTGAGCCAGGATGGACTAGGCATGGACTGGCACAGAGAAGGGAAGAGATTGGCATGTGTGGCCTCTATGATGAAGGGATGGAAGGGGGTAAAGATAGACAACAGCAGAAGACGGAGATGGGAAGCGATAGGAGAGGAGGGATATGTTTGACCTTATTATGTCTGTGACTGGCTGCTGGGGTATGGACCTCTGGTATGGTAGACTGATGAGAGAGATGGACATGGGGAGAGTTATGGAGACTGATGAGAGAGAGGGACATTGGGAGAGTTATGGAGACTGATGAGAGAGAGGGACATGGGGAGAGTTATGGAGACTGATGAGATGAGAGGGACATGGGGAGAGTTATGGAGACTGATGAGAGAGAGGGA
>NC_139990.1:8715662-8732795 GCF_964263955.1 Coregonus lavaretus | reverse complement strand
GAACCATTTTGGTTCCAGGTAGAACCCTTTGTGGAAAGGGTTAAACATAGAACCCAAAAGGGTTCTACCTGGAAATAAAAATGGTTCTTCAAAGGGTTCTCCTATAGGGACAGCCGAAAAACCATTTAAGGTTTTACAAATAATCCTGCTGCAACAGGAAATTATAATTATTATGTTGATTATCTGGATATGTTTTGTAGGCGTTGATACATTTCACGTTAGGGGAAATCAAGTCTGACATTTTAAACTTCAGAAGCCTTTTTCAACCCTTGAATACATGACCATTTTGCATTTCCTGATGTGCAGGAACATTCTCATCAATGAAAGAGTGATCAAATTAAGATCTTACATCTGTAGATAGGACCTTTTTTCTAAGCGTGTACACAATTAGGGAATAAGTCCAATTAATGAACTACCGCCACCATGACTTTTGAAACCAACACTCTTCATTATTGCTGTGGAATATTATCCCTATTGTCTAATGAGCATTCCATATCTGTTGCACGGGCCTACTAACTATCGTTATATTAATGGCCGATAAGTAACCAGTGAGAGCCCAGCGATATTGACCAAGGTGGGGTAGTGAACGACACAGAAGCGGTACATTATATTTAATCACACTGTAATAGTTTAACATTTCAAATGGCTTCCCTTTGGATAAATGATACATGAGGTAAGCTTATCTAAATGGTGTACACACACACACACACACAACCATGCACACAGACACACACACACACACTGGTGATCTGTCTGACGCTCCAGAGGTTAACACATGTCATCCAGCAATGAGACTGTTGGCAGATCATTGAGTCCTAAATGATGTGACAGAATCTGGCACAACCTTTCCTTACAGCCCTTATCTGGCCTGCCAGACACACACACACACACACACACACACACACACACACACACACACACACACACACACACACACACACAGACACACACACACACACACACACAGAGAGACACAGCCACACACACACACACACACACACACACACACACACACACACACACACACACACTATAGCACATGATTTGCTGGCCATAATAGCATGGCCCAGTAGCTCAATAGCCTAGCGACTCTACACTAGTCACATAGTGGAGTCTGATCCCTTCAGTCACTTAACAGATAAAGAAAGAAATAAAGAAATGAGTAGCACACAAGACCCATCATTGAAGACCAATACAGATAATTACATTAAAGACCAATACAGATAATTACATTAAAGACCAATACAGATAATTAAATGATATATAAAGGTAGGAGAGTGAGAGCAGAACCAGAAGATATTTCCCCCTCTCTGTCCTAACGACACACATACACACACACACACACACACACACACACACACACAAACACACACACACACAGCATAATTATTGTTTATTTTATTCATCTTAATATTTTTATTTTGCATTATAATTTTTTTAACTGCATCGTTGTATTTCACGGTGAAGTCTACACCCGTTGAATTCTGAACATGTGACAAATAACATTTTATTTTGTTTTATTTGACACACACACACTTCAGTGTGACAAGTGGTTGTGCTTTACAGGGACATTGTGTGTCTCTGGAGTGGGATGGAGTATGTGTGTGTGTATGTGTGTGTGTGTTTTTGTGTGTGTGTGTGTGTGTGTGTGTGTGTGTGTGTGTGTGTGTGTGTGTGTGTGTGTGTGTGTGTGTGTGTGTGTGTGTGTGTGTGTGTGTGTGTGTGTGTGTGTGTGTGTGTGTGTGTGTGTGTGTGTGTGTGTGTGTGTGTGTGTGTGTGTGTGTGTGTGTGTGTGTGTGTGTGTGTGTGTGTGTGTGTGTGTGTGCATGTGGTTAAGTCTGACTGTATCAGTGGTTGCATGTTTATCAGTGAATGGTTACCCATGTTGTCCATGAGTGATGTACACTGCATACCATTTATCATACGTTACATGCAAAAGCAAGCTTTGTTACAACAACAGTACTTATTTTTTATCATCAACTTCAGAAGTTCTTATCATTATACAGTTCCAACAGGCTTGTCAAAAAAGAAACAAAATAACTTCATTATTATGAGGCATTGTTCCTGCCAAATAGCCCAGATATGGCTTTTTAATCGTTTTACTTTGCTTCTCTTACTGACCATTAGCTATGCACCGAGCCATCCCAGGTGGCAGGGCCAGTTAAGCTCAAAACCGTATAGTCCAATTAGCCTCTCCGATACTGGGGCTACGTCCAGCTAGCTTGTTCCTTAATTCCTCAACCAATGCTCGTCCTGATTGGTTAGATTGACTTCCAAGGTCACTACTCGGTTGCCAGATTTGTCAGATTCTAGATTATATCGAGCCGCTGTCATAGACTCAGCATAGATTTATAACCCATACAGGTTTTTTAGAATGCATAAAGACAATCCTGATTTAAGGAGGGAAGTAGATGTGTAAATTGTTAATCAGGGACAAGAAGGGAAAGTCATTTGGCTAAGGCAGTAGAAAGAAGGTAGACACTCATTAGGAAGCTATTGCCTTACCCTGAGAGGATGTAGGGGAGAGCCTGTCCTATCATTGGAAGATTGGTTAGTGGGTAATTGAAGAGCGATCTAATTCTGAACTGTTTACCAGCTTGATTGAGGCAAGCCATGCTCTCCTAACCCCCTCTAATCTCTCTGTCCTTTTCACTCTATATCTTGCAATTGATTTCACATTTACTGGTCATCTCTCTCTCTCTCTCTCTCTCTCTCTCTCTCTCTCTCTCTCTCTCTCTCTCTCTCTCTCTCTCTCTCTCTCTCTCTCTCTCTCTCTCGCCAGGGTTTCTCTCCTTGCCAGTCCTGTCAAGTTGTCCTGGGACATCAGAGAGTGTGTTTATATGTGTGTGTTCTACCATGGCAGGTCATGCCGAGCGATTGAATCATCAGATAAAGGGATGAGTCATGCCGTGGCCCCGTGGCAAACACAAACACAGAAAACCATAGAGATATTGACGTCCAGACAATGACATGTTCCTACTGTGACAATCATGCTACAGACTGTTTCATGTCTGACTGTCTGTCTGAGACTCTCATCTCTCTAGACATGTCTGCTGTTGGGAGGTAGATGGAACAGAGATAGAAAGAGAAATATGTCTACTTAAGAGACATCTGTAATTTTCTTTGAATGCCATATTATCATACACACATACTGCAACCTTTGCGCCAAGAGCATTCAGTTAAGTATTAATAGAGCACAAAGCCTGTTTGTTGTCTGCATGAGTCACAGATGTAATAGCTGGCTAGTTATTACTGTAATTAGTGTATGCATTACAAAACGCCCAGAGAATATGAAAATAGCTACATAAATGAACAATTCATGATGATTTTCATCACACAATTATAATTGGGGCATATGGGCTTTATTTGTCCTCTCTGTCTCTGTTGATCTGTGTAAACATAGGCGGGCCATTTCTGGCTAATATCTAGCTGGTCTTGTGTGTCAGGCTCAATGGCCCACTGATGTTCAGTTTTAGACCTAGCCCTCTCTCATTTCAGAGTATCTCTTTCTCTTTCACTTACTCTCTCTCTTTCCCTGTTCTCCTCTCCCTCACTCTTTCTTTCTAACTCCCACACTAACACACACACACACACACACAAACACACACACACACACACACGTCCACCTCCCATACTGCATACTACCACCAAATCCTCTTTTCTAAAAGGCCTGGTTTAAGAGCTCAGGCTGGAAGGGGAAATTAAGATGCATTTGGGAATTTACAAATTGGTAGACAAACATGAGATTAGCGTGGATGTGATCTAAGATGTGCTGATGGGATAAGTCTTTCCCCTGTGAGGAGGAACAAACCGTGTGTGTGTAACAACTCTTGCAGCTAACAAATGGGTGATACAACTCAGGGAAAACTCAACCCAGTTTCACTCTCAGCACGCTAGCTAAACATTTTGTTTGTTTTTCTTTTTCTAAAAACAAAATATACAGAACCAGTCAAAAGTTTGGACATCAAAACTATGAAATAACACATATGGAATCATGTAGTAACCAAAAATGTGTTAAACAAATCAAAATATATTTTATATTTCAGATTCTTCAAATAGCCACCCTTTGCTTGATGACAGCTTTGCACACTCTTGGCATTTTCTCAACCAGCTTCATGAGGTAGTCACCTGGAATGCATTTCAATTAACAGGTGTGCCTTCTTAAAAGTTAATTTGTGGAATTTCTTTCAGTTGTGTCGTGACAAGGTAGGGGGGGTATACAGAAGATAGCCCTATTTGGTAAAAGACCAAGTCCATATTATGGCCACAACAGCTCAAATAAGCAAAGATAAATGACAGACCATCATTACTTTAAGACATGAAGGTCAGTCAATACAGAAGGGTTCTTCAGCTTTCCCCATAGGAGAACCCTTTGAAGAACCCTTTTTGGTTCCAGGTAGATAGATATATGTTAGAGTATGAAGACATAGGTGGTTAGTGATTGCGTTGAGATCTAGTCTGGTGTTGAAAGAGAACCAGGAAAGGGGTATGGTTGTCATCGTGAATGAATTATATTCCATCAGCACCTGCGTCCCACTTAGAGCCCTGCACAGGCATGAATTTTAAGCCCGAGCCCTACCCTTGCCCGCGACGTTCAGGCCCTACCCTACCCAGGCCCGATTGCTTCTAACAAATGTAAGGCCAAGCCCGAAACCCAAAATCAGAAATAACTTCCTCTGTTAGTAAATCCATTAGCTGCTCCTCTCTATCTGTCACTCGCTCCCTGCTCGCAGCTTGTGCTGCTTTCGCTATGCTCATGGTGGCTCTTAGTCTGTGTGAGTATCCATAGCAACGACTCCACTTGGGCTGCTCTGCTCAATGAAGAGACATGAGACAGCAGTGAGCTGATAGCTACTTTTTGTCACTTTAAACTATGACAGAACTCGGGTAAAATTATTATTTTCTGTGAAATAATCTCTCCTGGTTTATATTTGACGAGGTTGAAGCACTTCTGACACCATGTTATGCTCTTAGTCAGATATGACTGTACTGGCAGCAGAACACGAGCAAATGGCTCAAAATGTTAGTGATCAATATAGGTATACTCAAGCCCTGCCCGTACACTAGTTATTGATGAAAAAACAGGCCCTACCAGACCCTAACCCAATGTATAATGTTGGGCCTGTAGGGCTCGGATCAGGAAGCAGAGCTCTACTCTCACTACATTGGGGCCCTGAATGACTCCCTGAAGAGCCACTGGGATTGTTGAGGCCGGGGTATCAGACTTCAAAGTCCCGCTCAGGACTCATGAGGGGGTAGCATACTCCTAGAGATCCTATCAAACATTACCGTAGGTAATGATATGACGTGACCGTTAGATAATGTCGTTACGTCAGTTAGTGTCCCTTATGGTAAAAAAACGGCATTTGTTTACCTTTTCATGTTATTAAAGGAGGAGAACGTGCTCACCTCAAAATCTTAAGTTCTAGATAGCACCTATTGCTGTGTACTACAGCTCTCTCATTGCTAATAAATCACCTTACAGATCCATAAGTCCATCTGCTTTCGCTATGGATGCTGACTCATACACACTACATACTGTACTTTCACCTGTGTGTGTGTTTGTGCGTGTGTGTTCGTTTGAGTATTTATGCATGCGAGTGGGCATGTTAACGTGTGTATGTGCATGAGTGAAATATGTGTGTGTGTGTGTGTGTGTGTATTTGTCACCACACACTGTACCTTTAACCTGGATGATGATGTATTTACTCCTTGTCTGTAGAACAGTATCTGGCATCATTACCCCCATCAGCTGAGCGTACATAGAGGGGCATTGGCTTGCTAACTTCACAGATACTTAGTGCTATGGTGACAAATAGGATTTGAGAGGAGGGCTTGATAAATGAACAGGGAGGGTTTTAATGCAGGGTTGTAGATTTGTTATTCTCTCAACTCGTCCTCCACTTGAATGTTAGAGAGTGGGTGATTTTGTCGGTATATGTTGTTTGCGAGAAAGAGTGTGTTTGCATTGAGATTGTAAAAGGTGTGTGTGTGTGTGTGTGTACGTGTGTGTTTATTTGCATGCGCATGTGTGTGTGTGCATCCGTGTGTGTGTTTGTGTGTGTTAAAGAGGAACTTCACCTAAACTGTCCTCAGCTAAAGAGCTCTAAATGACTGTGTTATTAGGAGCAGATAGCTCATTGCATATTGTTTTCTCCACTGAGGCACCGTTTTGTATTTATCTCCCTTTCTTTCTCTCTCCCTCCATATCTCTCCCCTCTCATATCCTCTCTCTTCTCCTCTCATTCTATATCTTTCTCTCCCCCCTATCGCTCCGTCTCGCCCCTCCATCTCCTTCCATCCCCCCCTCTCTGTCCTGCTAAGTGCTGAGTTTCCTGTCTTTAAAAGCCTGCCAGTGCTCTCCTGAACTCCTCACCTCTGATTGATGGACGGACAGAGGGCCTCCTGTTGTCAGGCTTGTTAAGTCAATTAAGGCCAGTAATCACCCACTGCTGATCAGGTGTGCCACCATCTGTACAGGGCCAAGGAAGTCGGCCGGGCTCCATGACACTGAACACACTGTGACGAGTACTGAGGATACGAAGAGGCAGGACGCAGACACAGGAATCAACAAGGTAAAGGTTTACTTAACAATGAGAAAGAGAATAACAAAGAGCGAGTAAACGACACGATACTAACTATTACACACAACAATGACTGAACAGTCCAGGGCTATATAGTGGTGGTGATGAGATGATGAGGTGCAGGTGCGCTGGAGGTGATTAGGGTGTGTTGGGTTTCCATTCCAGTGTTGCTGAGGTAGTGCGCTTAGACCATTGGCTCAGTAGACGGCCGAATCAGAGCGCCGAAGGGGAGCAATGAGAGGAGACGTGACACACACACACACATATTCAGTAAAAATTACTCATTTTATCTAGCCAAGTCAACTAAATGTGTTAAGTTGAGTTGACTTCAACTCAATCAAAATGTCAAATGTATTTAATCAAGTTGAGTTAGCAAAAAAGTTGTGTTTACACAACTTAGAAATTCACAACAATGAAGTCAAAACAACTGAAGCAACATAACAGTTGTGTTGTCAAAAAATTTCAAGTTTAGATAACTTCAACTTATCTAATTGTCTTAACTTATGAAATCAAGTTGAATCAGCTAACACACACACTCACTCAAACACCCCACACACAGCAGAACTGTGGGAAACGTACCCACATCCCTGCTGGCCAAACCCTCCCCTACCTTGGAAGACGCTGGACCAATTGTGCGCCGCCAATGGGTCTCCCGGTTGCGGCCGGCTGCGACAGAGCCTGGACTCGAACCAGGATCTCTAGACCACTGCGCCACTCGGGAGACCAAGACACCCAGACACACAGAGACCCAGAAACCCAAACACACAGAAACCCAGACACCCAGACACCCAGACACACAGAGACCCAGACACCCAGACACACAGAGACCCAGACACCCAGACACACAGACACACAGAGACCCAGACACCAAGACACACAGACACACAGAGACACAGACACCCAGACACACAGAGACCCAGCCACACAGAGACCCAGACACACAGACACACAGAGACCCAGACACACAGACACACAGAGACCCAGACACCCAGACACACGGGCACACATAGACCCAGACACCCAGACACACAGAGACCCAGACACCCAGACACACAGACACACAGAGACCCAGACACCCAGACACCCAGACACACAGACACCCAGATATCCAGACACACAGACACACAGAGACCCAGACACCCAGACACACAGACACACAGACACCCAGACACCCAGACATACAGAGACCCAGACACCCAGACACACAGAGACCCAGACACCCAGACATACAGACACACAGAGACCCAGACACCCAGACACACAGACACACAGAGGCCCAGACACACAGACACATAGAGACCCAGACACCCAGACACCCAGACACACAGAGACCCAGACACACAGACACACAGAGACCCAGACACACAGACACACAGAGACCCAGACACCCAGACACCCAGACACACAGAGACCCAGACACGCAGACACACAGAGACCCAGACAGACAGACACACAGAGACCCAGACACACAGACACACAGAGACCCAGACACCCAGACACACAGACACACAGAGACCCAGACACCTAGACACACAGATACACAGAGACCCAGACACCCAGACACACAGAGACCCAGACACACAGACACACAGAGACCCAGACACACAGACACACAGAGACCCAGACACACAGAGAGCCAGACACACAGACACACAGAGACCCAGACACCCAGACACCCAGACACACAGAGACCCAGACACCGAGACACACAGAGACCCAGACACACAGACACACCAAACAGATTATTTGCTGGCTGACTCAAATTGTATACAGTGTATTTGCAGTTAAAAAAAGGCTTCTGAAGTTTGTAATTTCCACTTAAAAATCTGACTTGATTTTCCCTTATTTTAAATGTATTGACCCCTACAAAAATGTCCATACATTTTTATCCAAATAATAATTCACATTTCCTGTTGCTGCAGGATTATTTTCCTGCTGTAGCAAACTGGCTCGAGTTAAGATCCTACACCTGTATAGTGCTTTATTGAACAGTACTGTACCAGGGGTACCAAGTCTCAACTCCTGGTCATTTCTGTACAGTATAATAAATATTTTGCCCTTCTTTATTGTCAAGGTTTCTTCATTGTTAGTTTGTCCCCTAACAAGGTCTAATAGTAGGGACAGTTCTCCCCAGCCATAGTGTTGTTTACTTTTCTGCATCCCACTTATTATTTTGCCTTGTCTGTAATTGCTTTTCCAGGTGTTTCCCATGTCCCTGCAAAGAAAAGTGTTCCAGGGGTCTGCTCGGGCACTTTGCTGCCATTTATAACACTTGTTTGCACCTGGGCTGTTGCTTAGTGATAAGTCACTCTGGAGCATTAGCTGTAATGAGTGCTTCCTCTCTCTCTATGCTTCTCTGTCGTTTTTTTTCTTTCTGTACCTCTCTCTCTCTCTCTCTCTCTCTCTCTCTCTCTCTCTCTCTCTCTCTCTCTCTCTCTTTCTCTCTCTCTCTCTCTCTCTCTCTGTCTTTCTTTCTTTCTCTCTCCCTCTCTCTCCTCTCTCTTTCTCTCTCTCTTGCTGTCTCTCTCTGTCTGTTTATCTCTCTCGTCCTCTCTCCTCTTCTCTCACTCTCTCTCTCTCCTCTCCTCTCCTTACGTCAGCACGCATACATAAACACACAAACACGTGCATCCATGCGCACATGCACACACACATACACACACACATACACACACACATACAACATACACACCCACACACACATCTATGCCACATTGATATCAGTCAACTTGACTGTATGGATAACTATTAGACTGTGAACAATGTAACAGTACATGGTTAAAGTTTCCATTACAGAAGAGTAAAAACGAAGCCCGTTTGCTGGTTAAGTCAGGACAGGCAGGCTCACAATAACACAGTGCATAGTGCAAGTTCCATTTTGTGAATGACCTGAAATGGCAGCCACAGAATAACCATAGGGTCATCCATTTGATCTACTGTAATGTCCTTTATTTTCAGTTATATGTCGGCAGTTTCTTTTAAATTCTCCATCCCAGCATCTCTGATCAGTCAGATCAGTAATAGAGAGATTATTACCAAGAACGCCAGTCATCTCACGTCTGCCTAATACACTGCCTGCCCATGTTCATCAGGCTTTGGACAGCTGTGTGTGTGTGTGTGTGTGTGTGTGTTCAGAAGGTTTTGGACAGCTCCATAGTTGGGAATTCAACTGCTGATGTCTTTGTTAAGGTCCTGAGATCCAGATTGTCGACCATGGAGGTATATCACAAGTACTGTGTGTGTGCGTGCGTGTGTGTGTGTGTAACATGAGGGGTAACATAATCATTATTTCTGCTGGTAATAAGTAGTCAACAACACGTAAATAACCCGTTTACAGCCTGTTTTCACACACAAACGGCGTTGGAGAAGATGTGGAGATGTATTATGTCCTGTCTTGCACCTCTACACGGTGACTTCCAGTACACATCTCTCTGGGTAATGGTTAATGCAATTTCCCCGCTGAGAAAACAAATGTTCATGTAATGAGGCTGAGGTGCTTTTCTGCATAAGATTTCCATTTGGAAAAAAGTGTGATATTGAACTTACTTTCTGAATTATGCCGCAGTACGTAGAGAGAGAGGAAATTAGGAGGTTGAATGGAGTGCGTGGGCGGGAGGTAGGTTAAGGCAACAAAGCCAAGGAGGGAGGTTTTGATTAAACAGAAAGGAGGATGGAAAAAGAGTGGCGAGAGAAGAGCGAAAACAACAAAACTTCTATCAAAGCACTTAGCGAACAACAGGAAATTATGAAGTGAGAGTGAATTGAAGGTCAGAAATTCGCCAGGCAATCTGGCGTACAGGGAGACAAGAGTATAGATTCAAATGATTGACCTTTCATAGAGATATGACACATTTCTAGCTACTATACAGTGAATAAGAAATGGTTTCAATCGTAGTGATCAGTAGTTTGAAATACAGGCAAGTATGGAAGGTCAGAGAGGGGTGAAGAATGGTATGGTGGATGGAATAGAGGGATTGATTTGGGAGGGAGGGAGGGAGGGAGGGAGGGAGGGAGGGAGGGAGGGAGGGAGGGAGGGAGGGAGGGAGGGAGTTTTATTGTTGAAGAAGCAGCAGCAATTTTTCAAATATATTTGTCCAGGCCTCAATTGTTCCTTGACTAGCACCATTCATTCTTGCTGTCGATCATTTTATGTTATAACTTCTAATACTGTATCCACTGGTTAAATGAGAGAGAGTGAGGTGGTTACCATCTTAGAGTCAAAAAATTTTTACAGCAGTGTTGCCTGCCAGCAGTAATCTTCTTTAATTATTAGCTTTTTTTTTTAACTGCATTGTTGGTTAAGGGCTTGTAAGTAAGCATTTCACTGTAATGTATTCGTTGTATTCGGCGCATGTGGTAAATACAATTTTATTTGATTGTATTTGATTGATTGAGAGATTCAAGGGGCTATCATTGTTAAGTAACATAATAGATGGAAAGCATTGAATATTTAAATTCATGCACTTTAAATTAATTTGGTAACTTTGCCCCAAAAGCATTTAACTACAGGGCATTCCCACATCATATGACCTGTGTTTTTCTCCACAGTGAGACACTTCATAGGATTTCATATCAAAACTACACTCATCTCCAACACACACACACACACACAAACAAAACATACTCACACTCACACACGCACAAAGATACATTTGCTGACACAGACATACACACATGCAGAATTCACTGCTAACATATACACACACAGTTGTACACACTCGCTCTCACGCATGCACACACACACACACACACACACACACACACACACAAACACACACACGCACACACATACACACACAGGTTTGTTCCATGGCTGATTATTGTAATGATGTGCTGCTGCACCCAGTCTGTAGAACAGTAGAAATGTCTGCTTATAGTGACTACTCCATCTGTCTAACCATCCATGTTATCTTCATCTTCACCATAGTAGGCAATGCCTTTTTCTCAACAGACCAATTTGTAAGTTGCTCTGGATAAGAGCGTCTGCTAAATGACGTAAATGTAAATGTAAGTCACATTGACAGGAAACATTCCAAATATATAGGGATGTTATATTCACTGGTGGGGATCCGTTGGCACACAACCCAGTCTCTCATTAACTAAACTCAGGACCCTGTCTTTCAAAGATAATTCGTAAAAATCCAAATAACTTCACAGATCTTCATTGTAAAGGGTTTAAACACTCTTTACCATGCTTGTTCAATGAACCATAAACAATTAATGAACATGCACCTCTGGAACGGTCATTAAGACACTAACACCTTACAGACGGTAGGCAATTAAGGTCACAGTTATGAAAACTTAGGACACTAAAGAGGCTGTACTCTGGAGCGGGATCGATTTGGAGGTGGAGGGTCCATCATGGTCTGGGGCGGTGTGTCATAGCATCATCGGACTGAGCTTGTTGTCATTGCAGGCAATCTCAACGCTGTGCGTTACAGGGAAGACATCCTCCTCCCTCATGTGGTACCCTTCCTGCAGGCTCATCCTGACATGACCCTCCAGCATGACAATGCCACCAGCCATACTTCTCGTTCTGTGTGTGATTTCCTGCAAGACAGGAATGTCAGTGTTCTGCCATGGCCAGCGCAGAGCCCAGATCTCAATCCCATTTAGCACATCTGGGACCTGTTGAATCGGAGGGTGAGGGCTAGGGCCATTCCCCCCAGAAATGTCTGGGAACTTGCAGGTGCCTTGGTGGAAGAGTGGGGTAACATCTCACAGCAAGAACTGGCAAATCTGGTGCAGTCCATGAAGAGGAGATGCACTGCAGTACTTAATGCAGCTGGTGGCCACACCAGATACTGACTGTTACTTTTGATTTTGACTCCCCCTTTGTTCAGGGACACATTATTAAATTTATGTTAGTCACATGTCTGTGGAACTTGCTAAGTTTATGTCTGTTGATGAATCTTGTTATATTCATACAAATATTTACACATGTTAAGTTTGCTGAAAATAAACGCAGTTGACAGTGAGCGGACGTTTCTTTTTTTGCTGAGTTTATGTACTATATGTACAAATAAGCACATTGTTTATATGTACTAATATCACAAACTCAAGATGGAGTTCGATACGCCATGAGTTTGTGCTATTAGCAGCACCCACCCGTAGTCTGCGCTCCAGCAAGTATATCTCACTGGTCATTCCCAAAGCCAACACCTCCTTTGGCCGCCATTCCTTCCAGTTCTCTGCTGCCAATGACTGGAACGAATTGCAAAAATCTCTGAAGCTGGAGACTCTTATCTCCCTCAATAACTTTAAGCATCAGTTGTCAGAGCACCTTACCGATCACTGCACCTGTACACAGCCCATCTGAAATTAGCCCACCCAACTACCTCATCCCTATATTGTTATTTATTTTGCTCTTTTGCACCCCAGTATCTCTATTTGCACATAATTCTCTTGCACATCTAGCATTCCAGTGTTAATACTATTGTAATTATTCTGCACTATAGCCTATTTATTGCCTTACCTCCATAACTTGCTACATTTGCACACACTGTATATATATATTTCTGTTGTATTTCTGACTTTATGTTTTTTACCCCATATGTAACTCTGTGTTGTTTTTATTGCACTACTTTGCTTTATCTTGGCCAGGTCGCAGTTGTAAATGAGAACCTGTTCTCAACTGGCTTACCTGGTTAAATAAAGGTGAAATAAAATTAAAAAAAAAAAAAAAAATATTAGTACATAAAAACATTGTGCTAATTTGTACATATAGTACATAGTTAATGAGAGACTGGGTTGTGGCACCCCCAGTAATATTAAACATATACCATGGACTCAGGGTTGGGTATGTTTTCATCCTCCATAGGGTTAAAGATGGAGGGTATATTGTATGTGTGATCCTATGTGGTTAAAGGATACCACCTTAAACTCACACAGACTAAGTAAGCATAGAAACAGAGGTTGTGATGGAAATGGTGCCCGATTCCCTATATAGTGCACTACTTTTAACCACAGCCCTATGGACTAGGGTAGGGAATAGGGTGACATTTATTTGGGACGCAGCCAGAGAGTCCGACCAGGAAAACTTCTCCTCCATCCCGAAAGCCTAGAGTGAAATCCAATCCTGACCGACTACTAGGTGAATTTATTTCATCCCATCGCCACAGAACAGAGCACAGGGTAAAAACAGAGAACGGGAGAGAGATAAATTCAATACAACTCAAATAAAGATACGGTAGCAAGGTGGGACTGAGCAAGACTGAGCAAGGTAGCGATAAAGGAGGTAGTGAGGGAGGAGGAAGAGGAGGAGGAGAGAGGTGTTGGAGGAGAGGAGGGATGGAATAACATTTTACATTTCACTGTCATCTTATCTCTGGCACCTGACCCCCGCTCAGGGAATGTATTAAAATAAATAAATATGCTTTGGCTGGCATTGTCTCTTTTGTATTTGTCTGCGGGAAAGACAAAGCAAGGATTGATGTATGTATGAGATGGAGGAAAATGAATGTTGGGAGCCGTCAGAGCAATGGCCCAGGGTCTCATTCCTATCAACTCCCCAAATTTGATATAAAACACCATAGAGAAAATGGGGTGAGAGACGGGAGCAAGGTAAGGGTGGAGGGGTGGAAGGGGTAAAAGACAGGTGAAAAATAAAGAAAGAGGGAGAGAAGAGAGAGAGAGAGAGAGAGAGAGAGAGAGAGAGAGAGAGAGAGAGAGAGAGAGAGAGAGATAGAGAGAGAGAGAGAGAGAGAGAGAGAGAGAGAGAGAGAGAGAGAGAGAGGGGGGGGGGGATTGTGTGGGAATGACTGTATGGAGAGGCAGAGGTGGAGAGAGAGAGAGAGGGAAAACCATAAATGGGGTAAAAAGGAATTCAGGAAAAGGGGACTAAAATAGAGGGGTAAAACTGTGAAAAGGAGAGAAAGATTAAATGAGTAGCCTGGACTCTTTTATCTCACAGCAGAGCCACATTTCTCCTCCTGGGGGGAACATGCGGAACTTGGGAGCTGGAGGGCACACACCGATGTTGGATGAAGGGAGGGAGAGATAAAGGGATGAAAGAGGGAAAATGTGCTGACTTTGAAAATCAGTTTTGTTTCTGTCATGTTTTACACCTTTTTTCCTCAAGTCTTTCCTGTGTTCTACAAGTCTCACACATCCTCTTTTAGGAGTGTGACTCAAACCCTTCCCTCCTTCACTTCCTCTATCATTTCCCCTCCTCTCCTAGGAGTGTATGTCTGTGTGTGTGTGTTCTTGCATGTGTGTTCCTGTCTGTATTCATGTGCTCCTGCATTCCTGTATGTGTGTGTGTGTAAGTGACGGCTCGTGCCCCACCCTTGTCCCACACGCCAGCTGTCAGGACAGAGTGTCTGTCGCTCCAGTGGCCCGGGGCGGAGCTTTCATACCCACAATCCCTCACTGGCCAGTGCTCCCTTTTTCTCTCTGACAGACAGAGGTTGCATCCCAAATGGCACCATATTCCCTGGGCCCACACGACTCTGGTCAAAATGTTATGCACTTTGTAGGGAATAGGGTGCAATTTGGGACAGAGCCTGAAACCAGCAGGACTGACCTTACACGACACTGAGCACCTGAGCATGATGGTCACAGTGAAGAATGGTTACTATGACCAGCAAGATTTCACTTCCATAAAGTTCTATTTAGATTAGGTCAGATGCATCCCTTTGAGAAACAATGTTGATAAGGTCATACACGTATGCTGTCAGTTTAATTTATTTGTGTGTGTGTGTGTGTGTGTGTGTGTGTGTGTGCGTGTGCGTGTGTGCGTGTGTGTGCGCGCACGTGTGCATTTGTGTGCAGAGCCTTGGACCTTAAGGAAGATTGGCAACCTTCCTCTAGCAAGAGGAGAGAGATTCAATACTTCACACGTTGGTCTGTCAAACTATTATTTGACTTCCCAATCTGAAATATGTTGCTACCACTAAAATGACTGCTGATGCCAATACATCCATTGTGTTTTCTGTGTTTCTATACCGTTACGTTGTGTCTTTACATGTTAGTCATTTAGCAGACGTTCTTATCCAGAGCGGCTTACAAGAGCAATTAAGGTTAAATGCCTTGCTAAAGGACAGATTTTTCACCTAGTCGGCTCGGGGATTCGAACCAGGATTTTTTTGGTTACTGTCCCAACTCTCTTATACGCAAAGTCCACTTACTGTACATTAATATGTCTTTGTGCTTGTTTTTGTATATAGCATGACTTTTATTTTGGGTTGGGATATAGACTCTGTGTTCTCGTTAGTGAAGTACATTGTTTGTACTGCTCTATACCTCTCTACCAGCAGCCACAGAGAAGGTCTACACAGTATACCTGCTGTTGGTCAGGAAGCTTTGTGCTTTTGGTCAGGAAGCTTTGTGCTGTTGGTCAGGAAGCTTTGTGCTGTTGGTCAGGAAGCTTTGTGCTGTTGGTCAGGAAGCTTTGTGCTGTTGGTCAGGAAGCTTTGTGCTGTTGGTCAGGAAGCTTGGTGCTTTTGGTCAGGAAGCTTTGTGCTGTTGGTTAGGAAACTTTGTGCTTTTGGTCAGGGTCAGCCAGAGTTCTCGTGCTTCCCCAGCCATAGGGTTTTCTGTGTAATGTGAGCATGGCCACCTCCAGAGCTAATACAATAACACAGTAACACAGGCCTGCCTGAACAGCACTGTACCATTGTGCTGCTGCTGCCTGCTTTCATGTCACAATTACAGTTTTTTTCAATTGTTTAAGCACAATTTTGAAAACAGGGCCCGGTTTGTCAAAACACTACACACAATTAGCACATCCCTACACCAAAGTAGCACAACACTTCAGATAATTTGCAAAATGGAACACTTTTGTCAAAACTATACACGACTTCATAAAAACAATATTTTGTTAGCATACGAAACACACACATTTCATATGACTTCAATCTTTTTGAACCAGTTACACACTGCTGTTGCTAACCTAAAACACTTTTAGCAAGTCTAATTCTCAGTGATTAGAGTACTGTAAATGAAGTACACAGAGAAAGTGCAACTACACAAACACTACACAAGACCAATGCTGCAGACTGAGGAAAATATCATTTATTTCTCTCCATATACCCAAATCAGTCAACATGTCAACATGGAGAATCACAACAAAACATGTCCCAGTTTTCATGCTACTACAGTAGTGTGCATAACACTGTTAGCTCAGCAAACAGACACTGAATACTGTATCCAGTACAGGTTACAATTACAGTAAATAACAACAACAACAAACATAAAAAATTATCTGAAAAAAACGGACAATATTGTACAGAAAATACTACAGTAAACATACTATACATTATCTCTTCGCCTAGCTGGATCTGGCCAGAGAATTTCATCAACATCACAAGCAATATCCTCATTAGCAAGACAACGTGGGAAGAACCGTCTTGAATGTTGAATCCATCCTTGCACAGCTGCGGCGTCGACTTGGTCACAGGCGTCCTCCATGGCCTGAATGAGGGGTACCTGAGCCTGGGGCAGGAGATCGTAAACCTTCCAACGCCATGCAGAGAAAAACTCTTCGATAGGGTTTAGAAACAGAGAGTATGGTGGAAGGTAGAGTACTGTCAACTGTGGATGGTGTTGA
>NC_139990.1:8705662-8710662 GCF_964263955.1 Coregonus lavaretus | reverse complement strand
ATTGTTTATTGAATCAGCAAAGTTTCTGATGTCAAAAATAACAGGGGGAGGTTTGACAAGCCCTGAAATTGCTTGATTCAAGAAAGTGGTCACGAGTGTCAAGTGATGTAAATTCTAAAGGAAATGAAAGAGTTCCGTCACAGCTTTAACTCTGTAAAGAGATGTGGTTTCTGTCTCTTCCTCTGTATTTTTTTTCATCCATGAGCAGTTTTAAGATTTATTCTTTAACCTCTACAGGATCGGTGTCCCGTATACGGGATGGTTGAGCTAACGTTCGCTAATGTGATTAGCATGACTGTTGTAAGTAACAGCAAACTTTCCAGGACATAGATATGTCTTATATGGGCAGAAAGCTTACATTATTGTTAATCTAACTGCACTGTCCAATTTACAGTAGCTATTACAGTGAAAAAAAACATGCTATTGTTTGTGGAGAGTGCACAACAACAAAAAACTTATCACAGCAACTGGTTTGATACATTCACCTCTGAAGGTAAATAATGTACTTGCATTCAGTAATCTTGCCCTGATTTGACATCCTAAGGGTCCCAGAGATAAAATGTAGCATATTTTTGTTTGATAAAATCAATTTTTATATTCAAATATAGGAACTGGGTTCTACAGTTTGAACCCCTGCTCTCTCTGGCTCTACACCCACCCCGTCCAGCCATCTAGATGTGTGAAAGTTAGTATATAAGCTAATAATTCATAATCTATGACATTCCTTGGAGTGTGTAAACTTACATTTTGCAGTACCATATCATTGTTGTATGTTCTCTATAGTTATGTACTTGAAAATGTATCAATAAATCAATTCGGCACATTTGGGCAGACTTGATACAAAATAGTCCAGTATTGCAATACTTCACTGGATCAATCTGAAACTTTACACACACACTGCTGCCATCCAGTGGCCAGAATTTAAATTGCGCCTAAACTGAAAAATTATATTGTGGCCTTTCTCTTGCATTTCAAAGATGATGGGAAATAATAATAATAATAATAATAATAATAATAAACATAATATGTTTTTCTGTTTGTATTTTCTTTTACCAGATCTAATGTGTTATATTCTCCTACATTAATTTCAAATTTACACAAACTTCAAAGTGTTTCCTTTCAAATAGTATCAAGAATATGCATATCCTTGCTTCAGGTCCTGAGCTACAGGCAGTTAGATTTGGGTATGTCATTTTAGGCGAAAATTGAAAAAAAGGCTCAGATCCTTAAGAGGTTAAACGTAAATGGGGCGAGAGACGTTTAAAAAAGAGCCGTAGTGTATGAGTTAATGAAGGGAAAGGGAAGTGACATACATTTTCTACAATAAACGCATAGTAATATGGAAAATGAAGTTATGTGGCAACAGGAGTGGAGGGGAGACAGTGGTGTGTAGTCATAAAACTCAAAAAGTGTTCTCAAAAGGGTTTTTGCCTTTGTCATATGAGGTTGAAGAGGTAGTTGAGGGGAGGTTATTAAAAGTTAGAGTGAGGTATGAAAACTAAATGTATATGCCCCAGGCAGTTGAGAGGGTATGTTTTTTAGAGACATTATCAAATACCATTGAGAAATGTAATACTAAGGATAATGTATTTCTTGCTAGGTATTTTAACTGCACAGTCAGTGATTTAGATATCAATCACAAAGAACATCATATAGCCTCAAGGACTTTAAAAAAATGCCTTATTGTAGCACATGAACTGTGTGATATTTGGCGGAGATAACATGGAGGCACGAGACAGTACATACGGGCCCATGTGAGAGAGAACACCATCTCTCAGGCCAGGTTAGATAGGTTTTATTGTTTTGAGCATCAATCTCAGGTCTGTAAATCAAGTGTGATAACCCCAGTGGGATTTTCTGATCATTGTTTAATAACAGAGGTGGTAACGCTGTAAAACCCAAAAGCGCATACTGGCATTTTAATATAACTTTATTGAGTGATGCTCACTTCAGGAAATGTTTTAGTTTTTTCTGGGAGAGGTGGAGGTCTCAAAAGGCCAGTTTTGTATCCTTTCAACAGTGGTGGGATATAGGGAAAATCCAGATTCAACAATTCTGTAATCAATACACGATGAATGTCACCAAAGAAATTACCAGATCAATGAAAGCCCTAGAGTATGAAATATTTAAACTCCTAATTTGGTTGAGACCACAGGAGATTGAGGCCATACTCAGGCCCACAAGAGGAAAAAAGCCGCATAGGCAGACCTGCTGGGTATCAGAGCACAGAGGGCATTGTTTATAACTAAGGTTCAGGGAATCTCTGAAACGGATGCCTCATCCACATTTTTCATTGGTTTAGAGAAAAAGAATGGACAAAGAAGAATTATTCATTGCCTCAAACCAGCTGTTGGACAGGAGCTCACTAGCCCTAGCGAAATTAGAAAGAGGTCAGTAGAGTTCTATGCTGAGCTCTACAAGTATGAGTACAAAGAGGATAAAACAGTGACACAGCAGTTCCTTGATGGGCTCCCACAGGTGGCTGCAGAAGTTCAGGTTGAGCTAGAGCAACCATTGTTTTTGCAGGACCTATACACTACATTAAAAGGCATGAAAAATGGAAGTGCACCAGGCATTGATGTGCTTCCCGTTGACTTTCTAAAGTATTTTTGGGCTATGTTGGGAGAGGATTGGCTAGCAGTAGTTAATGATAGGCTGTCCTCACCGTATAACCAAAAAAGGGGTGAACCTAGGGAGGTGAAGAACTAGAGTCCGTTGGCTTTATTGTGCACTGATTATAAGATCCTGTCCAAGTCTTTGTCCAACAGGCTGAGGGAGGTGATGGGGCAAAATATACATACGGACCAGTCCTACTGTGTTCCCGGCAGGCAGATAGGGCATAACATTTATCTGATTCATGACTTTTTGGACGTCTTTAGGGCTATTGGGTTGGATGCTGGTCAAATTTAAATTGATCCGGAAAAGGCATTTGACCGAGTTGAACATCAATATTTATGGCGCACTTTTGAGGCATTTGGTTTCAGCTCTGGTTTTATTGCGATGATCAGGGTGATATATGGTGACATTGAAAGTGTATTGAAAGTTAACGGTGGCTTGAGTGCTCATTTTAAAGTGTGTAGAGGTATTAGGCAGGGGTGTTCTTTGTCAGGAATGTTATATGCCATCGTTATAGAGCCACTACTAAATAGCTTTAGAAGTCGCATTGAAGGGGTTTACCTTTCAGAGGATATTCCTCCTATTCGTCTCTCAGCCAATGCTGATGATGTAGTTATTTTAGTGAAAAATCAAGCAAGGTGGACAGTTTGAGTCTCATGGTTGATAAGATTAGGGGAATATCCTCTGCAAAGGTAAATTGGGGAAAAAGTTGTGCTTTACAGATTGGAAAATGGTCTGGAGGGATCATGGCTTTGCCAGGGGGATGAAATGGTGTAAGGGAGGTTTGAAGTATCTTGGAGTGTATCTAGGAGATGAGGGGACTATGGAAAAATCTGGAATGGGGTGGTTGAAATGGTGGAAGGGAGGATGAGGAGATGGCGTTGGTTGTTATCTCATATGTCATACAGGGGACGCACTATTATTGTTAACAATGTGGTTGCCTCTAGACTGTGGCATCGGTTGTCAGTTTTAGAGCCACCATCTGGCCTTCTGGCTAAGATACAGGCAATTATTGTAGATTTATTTTGGGATAAATATCATTGGGTTCCACAAAGTGTTTGTATTTGTCAAAAGAGGAGGGTGGACAAGGTCTTGTACATCTTGCTAGTAGGTCTGCTGCTTTCCGGTATCAGGTTATTCAAAGGTTGCTTTATGGACCATAACATGTGGTTTTGAGAGGGGTGGCAGGTCTTGTATTACAGCAGGTTGGGGGATTAGGTTTAAAGAGGGCTTTATTTTTGGTTGATAGTAGCCAGATTTCTAGGGAGGGAGTACCTCCGTTTTACAGAGGCCTTCTTAGGGTGTGGAGCATGATGAAGGTGTCCAGACGCACTTCAGCTGAGGCAGTGCATTGGCTGTTGGAGGAACCTCTGGTGTATGGGGCAAGACTGGATTGTACAACTGCAGCTGTTCCACATTTCTCCAAGATTCTGGTGAAGGGCAAAATCATCACCCTAAAACAGTTAATGGCCATGGCTTGGCCCACCTTAATGGATGGAAGACGGGTGGCTGAACATTTGGGGGTGAGGTCGGAAAGGATGGTCGGACAACTGCTGTGGAGCTGCAGGAAGGCTCTGTCAGCAGAAGAGTGGGTTATGCCTAATGGTCACAAGAAGAAGGTACAACATGATAACGTCCCATTTCCAAGACTAGGGATTACACCCAATATCCCAGAGTCAGAAAGAAAGGCGATATTACTCGATTTGAGAGGGTTGGAAGAGGTGGGTTTGGATGAGGTGAATGGGAAATACTTTTATAGGGGGGGTGTCAAGGTTTTGAATAAAGATACATTGAAAAATAGAAAAGACACTCCTAGGAGGGTAAAATTGGGCATTGATGACAAGGTAAAGCCAGTATATAGAGCACTGTACAAGCCACCGTTACAAAGGGTACTGGTGATATGCAATGGAGGGTTTTGCATGGCATCATTGCAGTTAATGCCTTTGTTTCTGTTATTAACTCAGATGTTGGAGATGGATGTCCTTTTTGTAATATAAGATAAACAATTGTTTTATGTTTTACAGATGTATGGGAGATTTTCAATAACACTGTTTTTATTTTGGGGTTTCAATATAGTTACATTTTATTTTGGGACAACCTAAGATGTCAATTTTTCTGAGTAGGAAACATAAGATAGACATGGGATATGGGCAGGATGTAAGATGTGCTTTTAAAGGATTAGTCATAGGGAGAATAAAAGTGGATTTTGAGTTCTTCTTGGCTGTAAAAGATCTCCCATTGTTTGAGGAAAATTGGGCTTACGAAGGAGCGGTTTGTTTTGTGGAGGAGGAGAAATAATTTTTTGTTGATGAAATGAGTTGAATCTATATATATTTAAAAAATGTACTTAATTATTTTTATGTTTTAATATTTATTTAGGAATG
>NC_139990.1:8665790-8705462 GCF_964263955.1 Coregonus lavaretus | reverse complement strand
ATTATGTTGAGGTGAGTGAAATAAGTAAACAACAGATATATGTTTTGGTGTTGTCGATGTTTGATGCTGTGAAACTTGTGGAATAGCTCTCAGATTAGCAAGTCCTGTCATGATCACTTGGTTGGTACATGCTAGCACATCAGCGGTGGAGCTCGAATGATTGCTCTCTCTCTCTCTCATGGAAATAGTTGCAGTGTTTAGCTGTATATAGTCAGCTAACTAGTTGGTTGTTTGTCTTGTTTCTACCAATGTAATTAACATAAGAATTTGCCCAAGCTGCTTACTAGAGCTAGCTAGCTAGTTAGTCTGTCAGGCAAGAAAAGTTGTGTGTAGCGGTAAATTTGGGCTGCGCTCACAATGCGTCAACCTCAGCTGTCACTTTCACTAGCTAGCCTTTCAGACAACCAGCTAACTAGCCACTGAAATGAAGGTTAGAGTAATTTGTGTTTATATGTTGGGCTTAGGTCATGGTTTGTAATGTTTGCTAGGTACAGATTTTCATAGGCTATACATTGCCTCATTTTCCTATTATTTGACAGTTTAGCGGTCATGTTAGGGTAGATGCCCACAAAGTGGAGCTCATATGATATTGAGTTGGATATTTGCTTACATAGCCAGCTAACAAGTTGCTTATTTTGTACTATTTCCACGATGCAATTCATTTGGAAACTGTCCCAACTTCGTAACTAATTAGCTAACATTGGCAAACTCTGTATATTAGTCTGTCAGTCAAGAAAGTGACAGTTCATTGGAGGTGAGAGAGAGGGAGAGAGAGAGTGTGTGTGTATGTGTGTGTGTGTGTGTGTGTGTGTGTGTGTGTGTGTGTGTGTGTGTGTGTGTGTGTGTGTGGAATGGGAGGTGTGTAACTGTATCACACAATGTATTATGGAAACCCTAAGAGGTGATTATTAGTGGTGCCACAGTGCCAGAACCGGTTGGTAACCTAAAACACATTGGAATGGTGTTAGGTTAGTGGAGGAGTGACAGAGAGTTCTGGGCATATTCGGCCCATGGCAAGAACACCGACCACTCCCCCGGCCGGTCTTGGCAGTAGGACCGCAGGAACCTACCCATATCCTGATTTACCCGTTCCACCTGCCCATTAGACTCGGGGTGGAAACCAGAGGTCAGGCTGACGAGACCCCCAGACGTTCCATGAACGCCTTCCAGACCTTGGATGTGAACTGAGGACCTCGGTCAGACACTATATCCTCTGGTACCCCATAGTGCCGGAAGAAGTGTGTAAACAGGGCCTCTGCAGTTTGCAGGGCCGTGGAGAGACCGGGCAGAGGAAGGTGGCGGCAGGCCTTGGAAAAGCGGTCCACAACGACCAGGATGGTCGTGTTACCTTGGGAGAGGGGAAGATCAGTCAGGAAATCAACACTCAGGTGAGACCATGTTCGTTGTGGAACTGGTAAAGGTTGTAACTTACCCGCTGGGAGGTGCCTAGGTGCTTTACTCTGGGCGCACACCGAGCAGGAGGAGACATACACCCTCACGTCCTTAGCCAAGGTAGGCCACCAGTACTTTCCGGTCAGGCAGCGCACTGTACGACCGATACCTGGGTGACCAGAGGAGGGTGATGTGTGTGCCCAGTAGATCAGACGATCACAGAAAAAGGCAGGCACGTTCTGCAGCTCAGCTGGACACTGAGGTGGAGATGGCTCTGTGCGTAATGCCTGCTCTATATCCGCATCCATTGCCCATACTACCGGCACCACAATGCAGGAGGATGGGAGTATGGGGGTGTTGTCTCTGGGCCTCTCCTCTGTGTCATACAGCCGTGACAATGCGTCTGCCTTCACGTTCTTTTCTTCACGAAATTGTCTACTTTTTAAAATAGTCTCTGAACAGTTGTTGTGCTTTGTGTCTTCTCTCTTTGTCTGTCTCTATCTAATACTTGTTGCATACTCTTACTTGTTGTCAAAGTAAGCTACAATTTCCACATTTTGTGTCAGGCCTGGTCTGTACTAAATCTTATTGAGAGAGGTTACCTACATTTTGAAATAGTCTCTGAATTTGTCACGCCCTGGCCTATAGAACTCTAGCTAGTTTGGTCAGGGTGTGAATATTCTAGGTTTGTATTTCTATGTTTGGCCGGGTGTGGTTCCCAATCAGAGGCAGCTGTCGCTCATTGTCTCTGATTGGGGATCATACTTAGGCAGCCAGTTTTCCTGCCTGTGTTGTGGGATTTTGTTGTGTTCCTGTCTAGGCTAGTGTGTTAGCCCTTTGGACCGTCACGGTTAAGTTTGCTATTTTGGTTACTGTGTCATGTGTTTATTATTTAAATAAACATGTACGCCTTTCACGCTGCACCTTGGTCCGACCCGTTTCTTAACGTACGTGACAGAAAATCCCACCACCAATGGAACAAGCAGCGTGCCCAGGAGGAGCAGAGAGTATGGACTTGGCGGGAGATAAGAGAGGATCTGGCAAGGCAGATGGAGGCCCTGAAAGGGATCAGGGTGGAGAAGGAGAGACAGCCCCAATAAAACATTTTTGGGGGGCTAAAAGGGTGGTCGGGGAGCGACAGAGAGGAGCCCCGACCACTGCACTCGTGGGGGCTCAAGGAGGAGTCCTCACTGGAGGAGGACGGGGCGCGGAGTGTAAAGGACAGAGACAGTCATAAACCTCCAGCGCCGGTTCCCAGTCCGGGACGCCCCGTACCTGCTCCCCGCACCAAGCCAGTGGTGCGTGTTCCCAGTCCGGCCCGGCCTGTTCCTGCTCCTCGCACCAAGCCAGTGGTGCGTGTTCCCAGTCCGGCCCGGCCTGTTCCTGCTCCTCGCACCAAGCCGGTGGTGCGCATCGCCAGTCCGGCCCGGCCTGTCCCTGCTCCTCGCACCAAGACGGTGGTGCGCGTCGCCAGTCCGGCCCGGCCTGTCCCTGCTCCTCGCACCAAGCCAGTGGTGCGCGTCGCCAGTCCGGCCCGGCCTGTTCCTGCTCCTCGCACCAAGCCAGTGGTGCGCGTCGCCAGTCTGGCACGGCCCGTGCCCGTTCCACCGGTGCCTGGTCCGGCACCGGTCAGTTGCTCCACTCCGGAGCCGCCACCAAGGCTGGAATCCCACCCGGACCCTCCCCTATTCAGTCAGGTTGGTGCGGCCGGAGTCCGCACCCTTGGGGGGGGGGGGGGGGGTACTGTCACGCCCTGACCAATAGAACTCTAGCTAGTTTGTTCAGGGTGTGAATATTCTAGGTTTGTATTTCTATGTTTGGCCGGGTGTGGTTCCCAATCAGAGGCAGCTGTCGCTCATTGTCTCTGATTGGGGATCATACTTAGGCAGCCAGTTTTCCTGCCTGTGTTGTGGGATTTTGTTGTGTTCCTGTCTAGGCTAGTGTGTTAGCACTTTGGACTGTCACGGTTAAGTTTGCTATTGAGTCGTGTGTTTATTATTTAAATAAACATGTACGCCTTTCACGCTGCACCTTGGTCCGACCCGTTTCTTAACGTACGTGATAGAATTGTTGTTTGCATTTTTACATTGCTACAGAAGTAGGAATCATTGCCAATCAAATAGCCTACTTTGTGTGGGTTTTGAAATACTTTCTGAATATTGTCCTCTGGTCACATTTTGGATATTTTTAAAGATATTTGTATGTAAATAATATATATGAATATCATATATTATACTTGGTACATTTTGAGCGAGTAATTTAGTCAAATTTACTACAATTTAAATGCTTTCTTTAATTTTTTGTGTTGAGTGTTTATAGTTTTTTGATAGTGAGTGTCTTTACACAATGGAAGACAAAATGAGTATTATTCCTATCGACATGAATGTGGTGTTGTATTAAAGAAGAGGTTGTGCTCTTTAAAACTAAGTTAACTTGTAATTGGCATTTGTTCTTTGTTTTTGAGCTACAGTATGTCTGTTTGTTTGAAATGTGTGAGAAAATTAGCTTTATCTTGAAAATGCTCAGTAATCTACAGCAGATTTCTAGAATTCTATTGGTGTCTTAAGGGTTCAAGTATAGCTGGATCTTGATGTGCTATGAGCGATAGATGAGATGGATGTTTAAGGTGGGTCCCATAGCATTCCATCCCATGAATACATTACATCATATCCTGTTAATACTGTATGTACATTACATAATATCCTGTTAATACTGTATGTACATTATATCATATAAATATCCTGTTAAGACTATGTACTGTACATCACTGTATGTACATTGCATCATGTCCTGTTAATATTGTGTGTACATTACATCATATCCTGTTAATATTGTGTGTACATTACATCATATCCTGTTAATACTGTATGTACATTACATCATATCCTGTTAATACTGTATGTATATTACATCATAACACTCAGGAGGCTGAAAATATTAGGCATGGGCCCACAGATCCTCAAAAAGTTCAACAGCTGCACCATTGAGAGCATCTTGACTGTCTGAATCACCACTTGGTACGGCAACTGCTCGGCATCTGACCACAAGGCGCTACAGAGGGTAGTGCGTACATCAGTTAATCAAATGGCTACCCAGACTTTCTACTTTTCACCCCCTACCTACATGTGCATAGTACTTCAATCAATCGCCTAACCAAACCTACATGTACATATTAAGTCATTGTATATTGCTCCTTGTACAGTGTATAGCCTGTATATAGTCTTGTTATTGTTATTTTGTTATTACTGTTTTCTTTTGACATATTTGTAAATGTTCATACTTTTTAAGTGCATTGTTGGGAAAGGGCTCGTAAGTATGGATTTCACAGGAAAGTCTACACTTGTTGTATTCGGCGCATGTGACGAATACAATTTGATTTGATTAAATAATATCCTGTTAATACTGTATGTACATTACATCATATCCTTTTAACACTGTATGTACATTACATTACTGTTCCCAGCCCAGCCTATAACGCATGTGCCCAGTCAGTGAGAGTGACATCTTGTCCACATGGACCCTGAGTAACCTTGGCTCTATACCCCACCAGCAGGCCTCCCAGCCAGCCATGGAGATCAGTGGCTTCTCTATTCAAAGGGCTTCCATATGCAGAGAGCAGAGTGAGATGTCTCCCCTAACACCCACTATTTGGGGAAGTGGACAGAGAGCCAGAACGGGCATGGGCTGGACAGGGAGATTTTGAAACAGAGAGACTCAGGCAAGGAATGGATGGACGGAACAAACATGAATGGACAGATAGACGGCTGGACGCATGGATGGATAGATGGACAAACGTATAGATGGATAGATGGACAGAGAAATGGATGGACGGTAGGAGAGAGGGACATAACAGAATGATTGAATCATACAGCAGTAGCAGTATAACCATAAAGCAACAGGAACATCAATAACTCTTAAAGTTTAGAGGTCTGAGGTTTTCCTCTCTGTATGTGTGTGTGTGTGTGTGTGTGTGTGTGTGTGTGTGTGTGTGTGGGGTGCCCTGGGCCATGCTCAGCTGGTTCAAGTAATTCCCCTCGCTAAAGACAACCTTACCCTCCGCTTCTCGGACTCAACCCCAATCAGACCACTTCCCCTATAACCCACACACACACACTCTGAGATGTTGCACAGTTTGTGTTCACACTTGCCTGCGTCTGTGCATGCTTGTGTGTGTCTTTGCGTGACTGTTTTAAACTGCTATCCTCTTTCATATCTATGAACCCAATTGAACCAAAACCAATATCCAGAAGTAACTCCAGATACTCCTAGACACAGCTTTTGATTGAATATCACAGAGCAATTCAACAGCCAATACCCACAGTCCATCCCAACCACAATCAACCACAGAACAATCGCCCTCACTGGAAACAAGTCAATACCTCAAGTGTAACGTAGCATGAAAAATGCAAAGTGATATTTCCCACAGGTTGCTGCTTACAGCCCAATGACATTGTATGTGTTTGCAGTGACTCGACCGACCTTAATCAAAATATTGCACAGTAATCACAGTAGTCTACTGAGGTGTAGCCAGTAATTACCTCACTGTAGTGTGTGTGTGTGTCAGGGTGACGTGTATGCGGTACCGAAGTCAAGCGCAGGACACCGAGCTACTGGCAGACGTACTTTACTGCACACAGTAATTCAAAGTACAAAACAAACCTCCTAACAGGGAGGAACAATAACTCGCACACAAAAGCAACTGCCGACCAAACGAAAAACAATCACACACAATACACAATGAGAGACAGGGGGTTATAAAGGGAATACAATGCAACATAATTGGAAACAGGTGTAAACAATAAAGACCAAACAAGACAAATACCGAAACATAGATCGGTAGCAGCTAGTACTCCGGGGACGACGAACGCCGAAGCCTGCCCGAGCAAGGAGGAGGAGCAGCCTCGGCCGAATCCGTGACAGTACCCCCCCCCCCCTTGACGCCGACCCCGGCCTCGGGGACGGCCAGGAGGACGCGGAGCAGGGCGAGTCTGATGACTCCGGTGGAAATCGCTCAACATGGAGGGATCTAGGACGTCCCTTCTAGGGACCCAGCACCGTTCCTCCGGACCGTACCCCTCCCACTCCACGAGATACTGCAGGCTCCCCATCCGACGCCTCAAATCCAAGATGGAACGGACTGAGTATGCCGGAGCCCCCTCGATGTCCAGTGGGGGCGGAGGAGTCTCTCGTACCTCACTCTCCTGGAGTGGACCAGCTACTACCGGCCTGAGGAGAGACACATGGAACGAGGGGTTAATGCGGTAATTAATGAGCAGTTGTAACCTATAACATACCTCGTTCAATCTCCTCAGGACTTTAATGGCCCCACAAACCGCCGACCCAGCTTCCGGCAGGGCAGGCGAAGGGGCAGGTTTCGGGTCGAGAGCCAGACCCGATCTCCCGGTGCATACACCGGAGCCTCACTGCGGTGGCGATCGGCGCTCGCCTTTTGCCGCCTGATAGCCCGCTGCAGATGGACATGCGCAGCGTTCCAGGTTTCTTCTGAGCGCCGAAACCACTCGTCCACCTCAAGGGCTTCGATCTGGCTCTGATGCCAAAGGTGCCAGGACCGGCTGATAACCTAGCACACACTGAAAAGGCGTAAGGTTAGTTGAGGAGTGGCGGAGTGAGTTTTGGGCTATCTCTGCCCAGGGGATATATCCCGACCACTCCCCCTGCCGGTCCTGGCAATAGGACCTCAGAAACCTACCCACATCCTGGTTCACTCTCTCCACCTGCCCATTACTCTCGGGGTGAAAACCTGAGGTAAGGCTAATCGAGACACCCAGACGTTCCATAAACGCCCTCCAGACTCTAGAGGTGAACTGGCGACCCCGATCAGACACTATATCCTCAGGTACCCCGTAGTGCCGGAAGACGTGTGTAAACAGGGCGTCAGCAGTTTGTAGGGCTGTAGGGAGACCTGGCATAGGAATGAGACGGCAGGCCTTCGAAAACCGATCCACAACGACCAAGATCGTCGTGTTCCCCTGGAAGGGGGGAAGGTCCGTGACAAAATCCACCGATAGGTGAGACCACGGCCGTTGTGGAACGGGTAGGGGTTGTAACTTCCCTCTGGGCAGGTGTCTAGGCGCCTTACACTGGGTGCACACCGAGCAGGAGGAAACATAAACCCTCACGTCCTTAGCTAAAGTGGGCCACCAGTACTTCCCACTAAGGCAGTGCACTGTCCGACCAATACCAGGATGACCAGAGGAGGGTGACATGTGAGCCCAATAAATCAATCGATCACGAACCTCGAGCGGCACGTACTTCCGACCCTCTGGACACTGGGGGGGAGTAGGATCGGTATGTAACGCCCGCTCGATGTCCGCATCAACCTCCCACACCACCGGTGCCACCAGACAAGACTCCAGAAGTATGGGAGTGGACTCAATGGACCTCTCCTCTGTGTCATATAGTCGGGAAAGGGCGTCTGCCTTAGCGTTCTGTGACCCTGGTCTATAGGTGAGCGTAAATACAAATCGGGTAAAAAACATAGCCCAACTTGCCTGGCGAGGGTTCAGACTCCTCGCCGCCCGGATGTACTCCAGGTTACGATGGTCAGTCAAAATGAGAAAAGGGTGTTTAGCCCCCTCAAGCCAATGCCTCCACACCTTCAGGGCTTGAACCACAGCTAACAGCTCCCTGTCCCCCACGTCATTATGCGCTCCGCCGGACTGAGCTTCTTAGAAAAGAAAGCACAGGGGCAGAGTTTTGGTGGTGTACCCAAGCGCTGAGACAGTACAGCACCGATCCCAGCCTCGGACGCATCCACTTCAACTTGGAACGCCAAAGAGGGATCCGGATGTGCCAGCACTGGAGCCGAGGTAAACAGGTCCTTCAGATGTCTAAAAGCCCTGTCCGCCTCAGCCGACCACTCCAGACGCACCGGACCCCCCTTTAGCAGGGAGGTAATGGGAGCCGCTACCTGTCCAAAGCCCCGGATAAACCTCCGGTAGTAATTGACAAAACCCAAGAACCGCTGCACTTCCTTCACCGTGGTGGGAGTCTGCCAATTGCGCCCGGCTGAAACGCGGTCAATCTCCATCTCCACCCCTGACGCGGACAACCGGTGTCCCAGGAAGGAGATGGACTCCTGGAAGAACAGACATTTCTCCGCCTTCACATACAGGTCATGCTCCAACAGTCTACCAAGCTCCCGACGAACGAGGGACACATGCTCGGCTCGTGTAGCAGAGTATATTAGAATGTCATCAATATACACCACTACACCCTGTCCATGCAGGTCCCGGAAAATCTCGTCCACAAACGATTGGAAGACTGAAGGAGCATTCATTAAACCGTATGGCATGACGAGGTACTCATAGTGACCCGAGGTGGTACTGAATGCTGTCTTCCACTCATATCCCTCCCTAATGCGCACCAGGTTGTACGCGCTCCTGAGATCCAATTTTGTGAAGAATCGCGCCCCGTGTAATGACTCCGTCATACTAGCAATCAGAGGGAGCAGATAGCTGTATTTGATTGTGATCTGATTGAGACCACGGTAGTAATACACGGGCGTAAACCCCCATCCTTCTTCTTCACAAAAAAGAAACTCGATGACGCAGGGGAAGTGGACGGCCGTATGTATCCCTGTCTCAGAGATTCGGTGACATATATCTCCATAGCCGCCGTCTCCTCCTGAGACAGAGGATACACTTGACTACGAGGAAGCGCAGCGCCTACTTGGAGGTCTATCGCACAATCCCCCTGTCGATGGGGTGGTAATTGAGTCGCCTTCTTTTTACAGAAGGTGAGTGCCAAATCGGCATATTCAGGTGGAATGTGCATGGTGGGGACTTTCCACTGTCGTTGCCCCTACGGAAACACCTACACACCGCCCGAAAACACTGATAATAATAAATAATAATAATATGCCATTTAGCAGACGCTTTTATCCAAAGCGACTTACAGTCATGCGTGCATACATTTTTTTTTGGTGTGTGAGTGGTCCCGGCGTTTGAACCCACTACCTTGGCGTTACAAGCGCCGCGCTCTACCAGCTGAGCTACAGAGGACCATATCAGACCATCCCTTGAGAGCCCTCTGTTGCCATGAAATGTTGGGGTCATGATATGTTAACCAGGGAAGCCCTAACACCACGGGAAACGCAGGAGAATCAATCAAATACAAATGAATTATCTCCTTATGTCCCTCCTGCGTTTTCATCCTGAGAGGCGCTGTGACCTCCCTAATCAATCCTGACCCCAAAGGGCGGCTATCTAGGGCATGGATAGGGAAGGGCACATCAACTGGTACAATGGGAATCCCTAACTTATAGGTGAACTGGCGATCGATAAAATTCCCAGCTGCGCCTGAATCTACTAGCGCCTTATGCTGGGAATGAGGAGAAACCACGGTGCAGTCGTCCTGTCCCCAAAGAATGATGTTTCCACCTCCATGCTTCACGGTTGGGATGGTGTTCTTGGGGTTGTACTCATCCTTCTTCTTCCTCCAATCACGGCGAGTGGAGTTTAGACCAAATGCTCTATTTTTGTCTCATCAGACCACATGACCTTCTCCTATTCCTCCTCTGGATCATCCAGATGGTCATTGGCAAACTTCAGACGGGCCTGGACATGCGCTGACTTGAGCAGGGGGACCTTGCGTGCACTGCAGGATTTTAATCCATGACGGCGTAGTGTGTTACTAATGGTTTTCTTTGAAACGGTGGTCCCAGCTCTCTTCAGGTCATTGACCAGGTCCTGTCGTGTAGTTCTGGGCTGATCCCTCACCTTCCTCATGATCATTGATGCCCCCCGAGGTGAGATCTTGCATGGAGCCCCAGACTGAGGGTGATTGACCGTCATCTTGAACTTCTTCCATTTTCTAATAATTGCGCCAACAGTTGTTGCCTTCTCACCAAGCTGCTTGACTATTGTCCTGTAGCCCATCCCAGCCTTGTGCAGGTCTACAATTTTATCCCTGATGTCCTTACACAGCTCTCTGGTCTTGGCCATTGTGGAGAGGTTGGAGTCTGTTTGATTGAGTGAATGGACAGGTGTCTTTTATACAGGTAACGAGTTCAAACAGGTGCAGTTAATACAAATAATGAGTGGATAACAGGAGGGCTTCATAAAGAAAAACTAACAGGTTTGTGAGAGCCGGAATTCTTACTGGTTGGTAGGTGATCAAATACTTATGTCATGCAATAAAATGCAAATTAATTACTTAAAAATCATACAATGTGATTTTCTGATTTTCTGGAGATTCCGTCTCTCACAGTAGAAGTGTACCTATGATAAAAATTACAGACCTCTACATGCTTTGTAAGTAGGAAAACCTGCAAAATCGCAGTGTATCAAATACTTGTTCTGCCCACTGTACATATATATATATATATATATATATATATATATATATATATATATATATATATATATACAAATACACATACATACATACACACACATACATTTCCTTTAAAAATATATATATATTCCCCTTTATTACTTTCCATCCCCGCCACCCTTTCCCAAACTAGTGAACAACAACGCCTAGGCCTCTACTTCCAGCCCATACCCACTATCTACATTTTATGGACACAGTCAATTTTACAGTAATTACATTTTGTTTGTTCTTTCTCCTGAACTTCTTCTACTCTCAACCTCTCCGATCATTGTCATGATGTTCATCCGGTTTGCTTCTATATGCCATATCTTTCTAACTGTGCTCCTTCACAAAAGCTCCCAACCTACAACCCCATACACGTATTATGGACACAGCGTGCCTACATTATTAGTTATCTTGTTATTGTTAGTTGTTATTAGTCCCATCTATCTTTTAACACCATCCATATAGGATTTATATTTGCCATATATATTTCAACATTTACATTTTAGTCATTTAGCAGACGCTCTTATCCAGAGCGACTTACATGAGCAATTAGGGTTAAGTGCCTTGCTCAAGGGCACATCGACAGATTTTTCACCTAGTCGGCTCGGGGATTAGAACCAGCGACCTTTCGGTTACTGGCACAACGCTCTTAACCACTAAGCTACCTGCCGCCCACATTTCAACTGTACTGTGATGTCTTACAAAAGTTCTGAACCTTTCTATTCTCATTGTTTCTACAGATTGTGAAGTGAAAATAAACATTTTTGCTAATAGTATTATTATGTTATTGATCGATTGACTATGACTTTTCAGATCACCCAGTAGTGCTATCTGCAGGGTTAGCTCCAGGTAAATATTGCAATCCTTTAGCCATTCCTGGACCTGTGTCCAAACAAGCTACAAATGGACAGAACCAAAACAAATGATCTAATGATTCTGTCTCTTCGCAGCAAAATCTGCAGAGCTGGGAAGATTGTATCCCCCATATAAATAACATTCTATTGGTAGCAAGAATTTTATATAATAATTTAAATTGAAAGATTTTAAGTTTTGAATCCGGTGTCGTTTTGCTTGTCAGTTCATAAACACTATGCCATGGGATCGGTAAGTCAAAAATCTCTTCCCAACTATTTTGCAATCTATATGGGACGGCTGTCAATCCTTTGGTCCTTAAATGAAACTGATATACATTTTTATTTATCACAGTTTTCCTTAACCAATTTTGTTTTTAATGCAAGGCCGACAGACAAGTTCCTTACTTTCTCCTCTTTCCACTTTCCTCTTCCATTTTTGCGGTAAGGCTTCAATTATTTGGTTGTAACTTTGGGTAGAGCAGACATTTCCATATGTTTTTGTTAGCTGCATGTGCGACATAACTCCACCAGTCCTACCGATGATATCATTTACAAAGATTATACCTTTTTTTATTTTTTTTGTCAGAAAAAAAGGGGTTTTGTTTATTAGTATATTTGAGTTTAACCACAATATTTGTTGCATTATTTGTTCTGTCGTTTCTGGAGGATTAAATTGAAATTGCAACCAACTTTCTATGGCTTATTTTAGAAATAATGATATCTGGGAGATGATTTCCTTTTCAAATAACTGAAAGTGAGTGGTTGTAATCTTAATAAAGGGAAAAAGGCCATTCTTGAACATTGGGTGAGACAATCTTACTAATTTGCTAGAGAATTAGTTCGGTTTTAAGTATAACTTTTGTATGACTAAAGCTTTTAGTGATAGGTCTAATGCTTTAATATTTAATCATTTCTGTCCTCCGAATTCATATTCATTATATAAATAGGCCCGTAAATTTTGTCTGGCTTGCCGTTCCAAATAAAATGGAATATTTTTTCCCCCATATAATTTAAAAAACTGTTCGCTAGGCTTAGGCAAGACCATAAGCAAATAGGTAAACTTGGATATTACTAAAGAGTTAATCAGGGTGATTTTTCCACAAATTGACAGGCACCCACCTTTCCATGGTAGCAAGATCTTATCTATTTTTGCTAACTTTCTATTATAATTTATTGAAGTGAGATCATTTATTTCCTTTGGGATATGTATTCCGAGTATATCCACATCGCCATCAGACCATTTTATTGGTAAACTACATGGTAATGTAAAATTTTTATTTTTATTCATCCAATACGTAATATAGTACATTTGTCATAATTTGGTTGTAATCCAGAGAGTTAGAAAATGTATCTAGATCGTCTATGAGGCTGTGGGGTGAATCTAGTTTTGGATTTAAAAGAAAACATGAATCATCAGCGTACAATGACACCTTTGTTTTTAAGCCCTGGATTTCTAATCCCCTGATATTATTGTTGGATCTGATTTTAATAGCTAACATCTCGATGGCCACAATAAATAGATGTTCCGATAGTGGACAACCTTGTTTCACTCCTCTTGACAGTTTAAAATTTTCTGAGAAATAGCCATTATTTACTATTTTACACCTAGGGTTACTATATATGATTTTGACCCATTTTATAAGAGATTCACCAAAATTGAAATGATCCAGGCATTTAGATATAAACCCCAGTCGTACTTTATCAAATGCCTTTACAAAGTTTGCTATGAATAGCAGGCCTGGTTTCTCAGATTTTCCATAATGTTCTATTTTTTCCAATACTTGCCTTATATTATCTCCAATGTATCTTCCATGTAAAAAACCTGTCTGATTAGAATGAATAATATCCGACAATACCTTTTTAATTCTATGCGCTATACATTTTGCTAGAATTTTTGCATCACAACACTGAAGTGTAAGGGGCCTCCAATTTTTTAAATGGACTGGATCTTTATATTTTCCACTTGTATCCTGTTTCATTAATAATGAGATCAGACCTTCTTCTTGAGTGTCAGATAATCTACCATTTACATAGGAGTGGTTAAAACATGCTAATAGCGGTCCCCTTAGTATATCAAAAAAGGTTTGGTATACTTCGACTGGTATGCCATCCAACCCTGGAGTTTTCCTAGACTTAAAGTCTTTAATTGCATCCAGAAGTTCCTCCTCTGTAATTTCACCTTCACATGAGTCTTTCTGTTTGGCTGTTAATTTGACATTATCAATAGATAAAAAATCTCTACAATTAGCTTCAGTTAGAGGAGATGGAGGCGACTGAAACGAAAACATATGCTTAAAGTATCTTGTTTCCTCCTTCAAAATATCATTTGGTGAATCATGGGTTACTCCGTCAATTGTAACCAATTTCATTAAATTATTTTTGGTAGCATTCCTATGTTGAAGATTAAAAAAGAATTTGGTGCATTTTTCCCCATATTCCATCCAGTTTGCTTTATTTTTATAATATATTACACTTGATCTTTCTTGAATAAGTTTCTCCATTTCTTTTTGTTTTTCCTCAAATTTATTCTGAGCCTCTATGTTACAGTTTTTATTGCCATCTGTCTGTTCTGTTAGACTTTCTATTTCCTTTGTTAGTATAAACTCTTTTGACCTAAATTGCTTTTGTTTTCGAGATGAGTACTGAATTGCATGGCCTCTAAAGGCACATTTAAAGGTGTCCCATACAATAAGGGGATTTGCTGTACCTATGTTATGTCGGAAAAAGTCAGTTATAAATTCCTTTGTCCTAGTTAAAAATAAATTATCTTCCAATAGGCTTTGATAAAATTTCCAATATCCTCGCCCACGTGGAAATTCAGTAAGAGCAATGTATATGCCAATTATATGATGGTCTGACCACATTCTGTCCCCTATCAAAACTTTTTAAACTTTTGGCGCTAGCGAGAATGAGATAAGAAAGCAGTCAAGACGACTAGCTTGATTGAGTCTCCGCCATGTATATCTCACTAGATCATGATATTTAAGCCTCCATATATCTACTCGTTTTAATGTATCCATGACATTCACAATTTCCTTAAGAGCCTGTCGGTGATTGTTTCTGGTGTGATTTCCTTTACGGTCCATTGAGCTATTTAAAACAGTATTATAATCCCCCACTAAAATAATATTGTCTTGAATTGCTTGCAGGGTTGATAATTTATTATATTGTCAAAGAAGTGTGGATCATCATTATTTGGTCCGTAAATGTTAATGAGCCGTATCTGTTTATTGTCCAATAACATATTTAAAATAATCCATCTACCTTGTGTATTTATTTGGACAATTTGCACATTCGGATCAAAATTACTATTAATTAATATCATCACCCCTTTTGAATTTCTTTGCCCATGGGAGAAGTATATTTCGCCCCCCCATTCCTTTTTCCACACAACTTCATCTAGAATTGTTGAATGAGTTTCCTGTAAACAATAGATATTATATTCCTTCTCTTTGAGCCATGTAAATATTGTTCTTCTTTTGTTATTATCAGCTAAGCCATTACAATTATAACTAGCTATACTTATTTCACCATACACCATAATGAGATACAAGTTTCAAATCTATTTATCATTATATATATGTTTGTAAATTTACCATTAAAAAAAACGTAATGATTGAGTGTCCATATAGCTGTACCATGATATTTGCATTGCTACTAAGTATCCCTTCAATTGTTCTCCACTTATTCCCCCGCTAAAGCCCCTCCCCATCCCAAATTGAGCCGTCATCCCAGTGATCGACATCCAACCCACATCCCTCCGGATCCCTAGGGCCCCGAGAGGCCAGGACCCATCCATCGAAAACAGCACACAGTGCCATGCACAAAACAGAAGCAGATTAACCGCCAAAAGCATTTCCAATGCTGTCACCTCTATATATAACTATTAAAAAATATATATCTATTCAAATATCTTGCATATCTTATTTTCCATCATTATCAATTAATATAAGTAAAAATGTTGGCAGTTCATACGTAGGAATTTAACATATAACCCGGATTGCCATTGTATGACATTTAATTTATTGACAAGCAATTATTATCCTAGCAAATAATTACCACGGTCCATCCCATACCCCCCCCCCCCCCCCCCCCCAACATCCCCACCCCCCCACAACAGATGCCGGACAAACACACACGCACATACTCACATACTCCAACACTCTCATCCCCCCTCCTCCACAATCCCCACCATAAAATCAGATACTCAACGGTTGTTATATCCCAGAGCCCAACTCAAGAAAGGGCCTGATTAACGAGTGCACATACAGTTACAGCTGATTGAGAAAGCATGCAAGATTGAGCAGAAATTGACAACAATGTCAGATTTGATTAATCTACTTAATCTATGTCAAGTCCTAGGTGATGGAGATCAGATCCACCCTCTTCACCTGAGACACAAACACTCTGGTCCCCGTTGTAACCATTTTTCCCAAACATCTCCGTGCAGTCAGACCTTTGATTATTTTGTGCCACCTGGGCCACAATGATAAACCCCTTCTCTGATTGTCCAAGTGTGACCCCCTCCCCATGGGTTACTGCAGCCAGTGTTGCTAGCACTGCCACTACCTGGGTGGGGGTACCCCACCGGTATCCCCACCGGCTAGGTAAAAGGTCGTCTAGGTTCTCATTAGCAGCTTTGAGAATTTCCTTGTATATAATGCTCTCCCACCAGGGGCTCTGGCTTTGTAGGACCAACCCTGCCAGGCAGGCTCAGAATCTTGAGGGGGCGGTGCTGCTCAAGTAGGTCTCTGACCGCATTTATTTCTCTGTTTAGGCTGCATACTCACAGCAGGTCCATAAAAGTGATGGGATCTTCTCTTTGGTGTATGGGTCACTCAGGTGGGTGTCCAGGATATAGGGTTGGGGATCTTTCCATCATGATAAAAAATGTAATTAGATGTATACTATATTTAAAAATGTATATAACTCATCTTCACAAAATTGAAAGCTCTCTCTCACTACCCCTGCTCATAGACACCCGTCGGCTCTAGGATATGCAACCATTTCCCCTCTCACTCAATTAACACCGCACCTTTCCAAACACAAAAATGCAAACCACATGGTTGACTGCGGAGGAAATGGGCAGAGCATGCAAACGCACCCACTTCCCACACCTGCCGCAAGGGGGAAAGGACGCCAGGGAGAAAACAGGACCAACCCCAACAACCGTCCGCCAAAACAACAATTGCCCGCCAAAAAAGCCATGTTCTAATTAGTTGTATTTGAAGATGTATTATTATGTTTGTTATCTTTTCTTGTTATATTGTTTTATCCTTTTTTAAATACTATACTTACTATAAATGTTATTTAAGTTATGTAAGTGTTCCATTATTCAACTCCTCTATTACAACTTTTAGAATAGCCATGGAGTAGTCTTTGTGTCTCTGAACATTTGGTTGTCAATATATAGTTTATCACCACAAGTGCCACACGTTTCCCTTTTAATCTATTTTCCTTGAAGATTGGATACAGAACTTTGCACCTTTCTGCAATCTCCCTCGGGAACTGATCATTCATGCCTATTTTCGTGCCAGCAAGTATTTTTCCTGTGCTTTTAACCATAGCTTTATCCTTAAAAAAATGAAAATTTGGCAACTCTATTTCTGTCCTCTTTGTCCGAAACGGTGTACACGTTCGAGTTGGATTTTATCAACAGCTTCGATTGGTATTTGAAGCGCTATATGCAGGAAATCCTTCATAATATACTCGGTTATTTCTCCCTCCTTTTCCTGAATACCCGTAAGTACTAGATTTTCTCTCATCGATCTAGTTTGGATGTCTAGTAAGGATTCTCTCAGAAGGTTGTTCTCCTTTTTAAGTTCCCTAATGTCCGTTTCCATCTTAGTTACTGTCACTTTTAATTTTTTGGTTTCTGTTTCCATTATCGATGCTTTTTCGTCACTCATTTCAAGACTCGCTTTCAACTCTTTTACGTCCTTACTGACCAATTCTAGTATGCCCAATTTGTCATTTATCGACTTCAACAGGTCACTTTCCACACTTACCAGACCCAGTGATGAAAAGCATATATAATCTGTATCAGTCGACGAGTCGCGTTTTCTCTTGGGGATTGGTTCTCCTCGTTTATCTTCCGCCATGTTAGGGTGTTGCGTGTTGTTGTAATATTTGTCGATATATTTCTCTAGCCTTATAATTTGTTTTGTGTTATTATCCAGATGTAATTTTATTTACTGCGAATATATGAAATGCTAATATTTAGTCTAACTTACTGATTTCGAATATTATGTTTTTATCTTGAGGTGATTTGTACCGCTTTCTATTCAATATGCCATCTTGTCTACGTGCGCGCCTGTGGAGGGAGCTAAAGGTTCAGAATGATTGACTAAACTAAACCTTCGACATTCGGCGTTTATGGACTAACGTCGGGTTCTGCAGTGAGATTGTGAGAGCTTGTTGTCCAGACCACCCCAGCTCCAGCTCAGCGTAGTGAGAAGTTATTAGAAGTCACTCAGTTGTAAGCAAGGTGCAGCCTACGACACTGTAACTGAAAACTCTGACTGATAAGCAGAAGATACAATATTGCAATTTGTACAAATGGGGATTATTCTGGTTTAAATAGGTATTTGGTAGAATGTGAAACACATAGTGTTTTCTTCAAATAAATGGCAATAAAATCCAACAACATGGTTTCCACTGAAAAAGTACAGAGACTCAAATTGTCAATTTTTTGTTGTGTTGTAAATTATATATTTGGAAACAGTAGGGGGGATATAAAAACAGACTTTTCAACAGAAAAGCTTATCTCAGTTTGAAGACGTTCACAACAATCAACTATGATTTTGTTCATTCCACTTTTCATACCAGTTTTCAAACAAAGACAACAACAGGGTTGTGATCACTAAAACCACACAGGCTTTTAGCTGAACACTGTATTTCCCCACATCTGTTTTCCAAAGGTCTGTAACTTCCTTGTTTTGAGCTGCCAAGTCGATCAACACAGGCAAAGAATTATTGAGTGCTACAAAATGTATGCTAATATGCGCCTTATGCTGAATAGCCGAGCGCATTTGATAATGCGAAACTCAAGATTGTAGATTGTTGTTTGTGTTCATGTGTTTTTTTGTTTGTTTTTTCATAATGACTCAGGACATTGCAATGGTAAATCCTCTCTGCTTAAGGTGAAATTAAAGCATGAAATAATAATGGCACCAAATGACTGAGCCTATTTTATAAACATGGAAGTGGAAGCGTGTTGAGACGTGACATTGTTCCCAAGTGCACGCACACACACACACTTACAAAAACACAAGCGTGGCGAGGCACTTGGATGAGCTAAAGCCTGCTTAGGTAGAGTAATATAATGTGGGTTCACAGGTATTACTGATTCCATTTCTACAGGCAATACACAGAAACGTATTTAATAGCAGATTTTCCGATTCTGGAAGGTGTATTGAGTGAGTCCTGTATGAACAAATTGTGTGTGTTAATTGGACTTCTTAACACAGAGAAGTAAGGTGGCAGGTAGCCTAGCGGTTAGAGTGTTGGGTCAGTAACCAAAGGTTGCTGGTTGAAATACCTGAGCAGACAAGGTGACAAATCTGCCGATGTGTCCTTGAGCATGGCACTTAACCCTAATATGCTCCAGGGGTGCCGTACTACTATGACTGACCCCGTAAAACAACACATTTCCCTGCACCTATCCGTGACAATAAAACATAAATACAACATAATTTCCTGCCCTCTAACGTCTAAAATAAATACAGTACCTTACATATCAATCATGATTGCTTGACATACACAACATGGCACATATTTCTCTCTCTCTCTCTCTCTCTCTCTCTCTCTCTCGCTCCATCTTTCTCTCTCTCTCTCTCTCGCTCCATCTTTCTCTCTCTCTCTCTCTCGCTCCATCTTTCTCTCTCTCTCTCTCTCTCGCTCCATCTTTCTCTCTCTCTCTCTCTCTCTCTCTCTCTCTCTCTCTCTCTCTCTCTCTCTCTCTCTCTCTCTCTCTCTCTCTCTCTCTCTCTCTCTCTCTCTCTCTCTCTCTCTCTCTCTCTCTCTCTCTCTCTTTCTTTCTCTCTCTCGGTCTCTCTCTCATTAGTTTTTCCCCTGAGATAAAACATCCCATCTGAGTCTCTCGTCTCCCTCTCACACACGGCCCTCTGTAGCTTTTGTCTGTCCCACCAGGGGCTTGGCTTAATTTACGGTGTGTATGCAGCTTTTGTAGTGCCACCATAGCATTGATCCATGTTTACACCTAAAGAGTGCAATTAGCAGATCAATAGACACAGGGGGAACGTGGAGAGCGCTCTAGTCATTGTTTGTTGGACGTTGAAAAAAACGTTTAAACAACAACAATGCTCCGACACTCACAGGCCTCTATTCTCTTATTGGCTCTCGTCACAGATTCATTCAGGCATCGACTGGGCCACCTGTGTGGTCTTGATGCAAATGAGCTGCAGTAGTTGCTTCCAGGTAGACAAGCCACTGAAGGTGTGTGTGTGTATTTACTAAGCTGAGAGAAAACAGATTTAATTATGCTAATTCAGTAACTTGCCTAGCCTGCGTGTTTTGTGTCATATAGTTATATAAAAGGGTCAATCTGCAGTTGCTCCATACATTTTTGGACTTATATATTAACCGATTGATTCTTGAAAAATATAACTTATAAATGCCTCATGAGCTTAGTTCAACTGTCGTACCCGATCAGAACCCAAAATATAAACTTGTTTTACTCCAATGTTTCGTAAAAAACCCCATAAACAAACAGTATATAGTCTAAAAACATTTTTTTTATTGTCTCTATTTTGATATCATGGATGGTCAGTCCTTGCATCCATAGCTCTGTTTATGAATTTGAGAGTGGTTACATTTCTTGAGCCCCATCCCTCAGCTTTTTACCAAAACAGGGGCAGGGAAGATGCTTTGTTGTTTCCATTTCTGATTGCCGCTTTAAAGTTAATAGAATACATTGAATGCATTTAATGAAGCAGTGTGACAGTTGAGTCCTGTAGTAACACAGAAACTAAGTACTTCATGTAGTTGTACAGTGCTTTCCTCAGATCAAGATCACACCTGTCTGTTGCAACCAATTAATCTGTATAATCAAATCAAAATACATTCTAGCGTTGCTGTTTCATAAGTTCATGTTTTATCATGTTTTAATAAAAACATTTGTATAAGTGAAGTGCTCTATAGTACCAGATCATCTATCTAGTTTTAAAGGAGACATTTAATTTTTTAGGACTAAATCTACATTTTCGATGTAAATTGTTATAGTCGCAACACACATAAAATGGAATATAACATTGCGGATAAAGTTCGGAATTACACAATGTCATGTGTACAACATCTAAAGACCTGCATCACTATACTGAGAGCATTGCCATTAATAAAATGATGTTTTTGGAGCCTTTGTTCCTGCTTTTTCAGGGACCGCATACTACACAACAAGGATGAGGAAATTATTTGCTGTTTGGGGTAAGTTTCTCAAAAACATGCGAAATCACAAAAAAGGTGTCTAGACCTTTCTAAAACATGCCATTTAAATCAAAAATTGAGATTTGGAAAAAAATAGAAGTTGTAAAAAAGAAAACTTCTCCTTTAAGTCCCCCTCTGGGTAATACACGGTGGCCATTTTGTGCCAGAGCGGCTCCACAAGCATGAGTGGTTTCCTAAGTGTTTATGAGATTAACCTGAGGGATCAGAATCTAAATCATGGGGGAGTTTCGCCCAACCAGCTACAGGCTTCACACACTGTCTCTAAGGGCTATAACTACGAGGGAGGGGGAATATAAACTCAGGGGAGAGACAGGTGCGGTAATGCATGTTCCCTTTCTCCCAAGACACTTTGTTTGTGTGTGTGCATGTGCAAGTGCGTGTGCATGTGTGCATGTGTGTGTGCCAGCGTTTGTATGTGCTCCAGTGTTTGTGTGTGCGCCAACATGTGCATGACCTACGTATATATTCTTATGTCCATACAAGAGAATGTTCCTGTGCATGTGTGTCCATCTGTATGACTACAATCTCAGTAATGGTGCTGTAGCTGTTAGATGTTGTGAGGTTTGATGGATGTGGAGCTGGCAGGGGGTGATTGAAGTTTGGACCCCCAGAGAGAGGTCATATTCTGGGGATGGCCTCTGATCTCTGGGTGGCCGATTCCTCCATAGGATGATGGAGCCGTGTAATGAGGACTGGAAAGGGCAGGAAGGGTGTGTGTGTGGTGGGGGGGTGTTATAGTGAGTGAGTGAGTGAGTGGTTCTTGTACTTTCTCACTACATCATCCATGCTTCCCTTACTTATTGTGTTACTTGCAAAATACACTCTGTATAGCTAGAAACATAACGTTGTGTTCACTGTAAAAATAATATAATATGCCATTTAGCAGACACTTTTATCCAAAGCGACTTACAGTCATGTGTGCATACATTTTTACGTATGGGTAGTCCCGGGGATCGAACCCACAACCCTGGCGTTACAAGCTCCATGCTCTACCAATTGAGCTACAGAGGACCACACACTGTACAAGTCACTAGCAATTATAAAGTACACTTGTTGTAGTTGGGACACACTCTACTTATTTTTTAAAAGCTTGATTAAATACCAACGCATTTCACAGTCTCCTCACGGATGAGCAACACTGATTATATTTACCTACATCTACTTCATTTCCGTGCAACGTCTCAAAGAGTGATTTTGCTGCATTTTCTTCTTAATCACTTTGAGTTTTTTATGTTGTGTGTTCCGTGTAGGTGTTCACAGAAGGTAATCACACAGTAATCATGTTAGCCATGACAACAATGGAAAGGAAATGAGAGGATGATATGAACACCAACAGGAGAGAGGGACAACAGTCTGACTGTATTGAGCTGCAAATATAGAAATGTATTTGATGTCTTGTTTCTATAGCCCGCTATTCTTCTGTTTACTTGGAAAATCGAATCACTTTGGTATTCTGTGTTAACACACAAGCAGCTTTTCAAACCATTCGAAAAAGTAGGAAGGTCATTGTGAATTCACTACACTTACCTTCAGTAAGAACCATTAATAACATAGATAACATATACATATAAAAATTGACCATTGCAGTAATGGTCTACTCTGAGTTGTAGTGAGAGCAGTGAGACAGGGAGGGAGTTGTATCTGAGACAATGCATCTGGTTACAACACAGACAGATTTAGAGAGAGAGAGACTGCCAGGCTTTGACTGTCACAACTAACACGCACACACACATACACACACACACAAATTGTGATAATCCAATGGCGCTGAGCCTTGGTGTCTAGCGACAGAGAGGTAGGGAGGTGTGTGTGTTAGTCCTGTTCCAAACCTATTCTCTACCACACACAGGGTTCTCATTGTGGAGGACAGGAGGCCTGCTGCTGTGTGGAACCATCTCCAGAGAACACAGAACAGCCAGACAGGAACAGCACAGTCACACTGGGACGGATTTGGAGGATTTGGGCTCTGTGATGCTGACGCAGACACACACACCGCTCACAGACAGGCGCTTATGCACGCATGCCCATGCACACACACACACATACACACATACACACATACACACATACACACATACACACATACACACATACACACACACACAGTCACACAGTCACACAGAAACGCACATAATGGTTCAAACACAATACACACTTATACACACACACACACCTGCCAACAAAAACACAAACACATTCCAAAGAAATAATAAACGATAAAGACAGAGGGAGGTAGAGAGGGAGAGAGAAAGGGAGGAGGAAGAAAGTGAGTCTGTCCTCTTACCTTCTTTAAAGTGCTTTATCTCAGCTAACCACATTGGTTATATTAATGTAACTCTGCATCAACAGGGGTCTGCAGGGCGGAGCAGCCACCGACTCACTACCAGGAACTTTCTTAGCACACATATAAACAGGAGAGGGGAAGGCCCCCCTGTTTAATAAAATAAAATACAAATAAAATACGCTAGTTGATTTGATTTCATTGATTGCTTTTCCAAAAAACAGAGGACCAAAATAAAATAAAGAGTAGAAAAAGTAAAGGATAAAAAGTACTGTTTCCATCTCAATAGTTTCTGGGTTTTATAACTGAGGCACAGAGGAAGAAGATAAGGGCAATGAAATAATAAAAGTAATGGTTTCCAGCTCTGATTTGATTGTTGTTCAAATAACGGAGAAGCTAAAAAAAATGACAACACAGAATGGATGGAATGAGTAAAATGAGAAAAGGAGCGAAATACTCTTTCTCATTGGATAGTCGTTTAAGGCTTATGTCAAGGCTAAATTCCCCTAAAACAACTCCTATGTACTGGACTGTGAGAGTGACGCTCGGAAAACCGCTTTTCCCCGGAATGCCGCTCTTCCTCACTTCATTAGACGAGAGGGTGTTATTGTTCTGGAAGGCTTCAGAAACAAGTGTCACAGATGGGTGTCTGAATGTCAAGTCAAGGTGGTCTGTTCCCTGTGGGTCCCTTCGTATACAAACCTCCTGAAGCTGATTAGCCAAACGTAGAGGAAGTCACTTAATAGGGCGTTTTCTTTTTGGTTTCTTTTTTTACATTATTAGATTTCTCACAGTTTTTATCTTTACACTGCGTTACAAGTGTCATACCTTGTCACGGATTCTGCCGAGGCTGCTCCTCCTCCTTGTTCGGGCAGGCTTCGGCGTTCGTCGTCCCCGGAGTACTAGCTACTGCCGATCAATGTTTCGGTGTTTGTCTTGTTCTGTCTTGAGTGGTTACACCTGTTCGCTATTATGTTTGATTGTAGTCCCTATATTTACCCATGTCTCTCATTTGGTATTGTGTGTTATTGTTTTGTGTCTAGGCTGTATCGGCATTGCTGTTTGTCGTATACGTGTATTTGTTTTCCGCCCTGTTAGGAGGTTTTGGTTTTGAATGTTCTTTACTATTAGTAAAGTACGTCTGCTATTATCTCTGTGTCCTGCGCTTGACTTCACTCACCCCATACACGTCGCCTCTGACATACCTTTTTCTATTCAGAAGATCCAGGGCAACAAGGAAATGCTGCATGTACCTGCCATCTACCTCAGACACATAGAAGCACTTCTCATTATCTTTGGTTATATCCTATTGGTTGATGACAAGATGATTATTTCCATGCCATACTGATGTATATCTGGCAGCTGTTATCTAATGTATTATTTTAGACAGGGATGGGTATTTGGAATTATTTTACTCTTAGAATAATGTCATGACATTTGTTAAGATATCTTGATAGTGAAAAAAAAAAATAACATTGCTATGACTCTCGACCAATCAGAATGACGCAAATGCTCAAGACAGAGGTAAACAGCGAACAGGGTGCTTTTCTCCGGTGGTTTGGCTAGTAGCAACAACGAAAGAGACGTCTGATTTTCAACATGATAGAACTGATTCTGTTACAAAAATGTTTTCTGGTGAGTGTTTTGCATTAATCTGTGTCAGGTATTGTGGAAACTCTGTTAGGACAGCACCTGTAATTGCTATTTGAAGTTGGGAAAATAGCCTACCGATGTCAGGGTAGCCTGGAGGCCTACATTCACAGCAGTAGTACAGCAGAAACTCAGTAGCTCAATATACCATTATAAAAACTACATTCAAAAGTTTGTTGTTTTATTAAATTAAGACTTTAAAATGTCATGGCATATCATTTTAGGTAAAATTTAAGCAGAACATTTGCAATGTTAAAATAGGAATAAATGAACACTCACTTAAGTAATTGAACACTAAAATCCATTCAGATATCCAGATATTCAAGTAAACTTGCTCATCCCTACTTTCAAATATTAGCTACTTTAACCTTACATTAACTCTAACACGTACCTTATCTAATTCTGTTCTGAAGTCGCACTGCATCTTTTCTCTACCTCATTTTATTACATGCACAAACAGAGGAAAATGTCCTTCCTATAATAAACGTTGATGTTATAGTTTAAAAGGGATTCAAACAAACTGACCTTCTTCAGTCTCTGAACATAAGCCACTTCAAACTCTTTTTCCATACATTTAGCTTGAGCGCTACTTTCTTCCCCCTACATTAGCTGCATCTTTTGTTACATACGTTCATTCGGCTGGTACTTTTACATTCATCTCCAGATATCATCTACTGCAGTCGGCATCATAAAATTAGACCGTGATCATCATTCACATACATTTATGTGCAACCAGAGGAAAAAGAAAACTCTAGACCACCTTTACTCCACACACAGAGACGCGTACAAAGCTCTCCCTCGCCTTCCATTTGGCAAATCTGACCATAACTCTATCCTCCTGCTTATAAGCAAAAACTAAAGCAGGAAGCACAAGTGACTCGGTTAATAAGGAAGTGGTCAGATGACGCAGATGCTAAGCTACAGGACTGTTTTGCTAGCACAGACTGGAATATGTTCCGGGATTCTTCCAATAGCATTGAGGAGCACACCACATCAGTCACTGGCTTCATCAATAAGCGCATCGATGACGTCGTCCCCACAGTGACCGTACGTACATACCCCAACCAGAAGCCATGGATTACATGCAACATCTGCACTGAGCTAAAGGGTAGAGCTCCCGCTTTCAAGGAGCGGGACTCTAACCCGGACGCTTATAAGAAATCCCGTATTGAATCGTACTAAACCGTCTCCGATGCTTGTCGGATGTGGCAGGGCTTGAAAACTATTACAAACTACATTTTAGTCATTTAGCAGACGCTCTTATCCAGAGGGACTTAGAGTTAGTGAGTGCATACATTTTTTTTCATACTGGCCCACCGTGGGAATCGAACCCACGTGTTGCAAGCACCATGCTCTACTAACTGAGCTACACGGGACTACAAAGGGAAGCACAGCCGCAAGCTTCCCAGTGACACAAGCCTACCAGATGAGCTAAATCACTTCTATGCTCACTTCGAGGCAAGCAACACTGAAGCATGCATGAGAGCATCAGCTATTCAAGATGACTATGTGATCACGCTCTCCGTAGCCGATGTGAGTAAGACTTTTAAACAGGTCAACATTCACAAGGCCTCAGGGCCAGACAGATACCAGGACGTGTACTCTTCACTGACATTTTCAACATGTCCCTGACTGAGTCTGTACTACCAACATGTTTCAAGCAGACCACCATAGTCCATGTGCCCAAGAACACTAAGATAACCTGCGTAAATGACTACCAACCCGTAGCACTCACGTCAGTAGCCATGAAGTGCTTTGAAAAGCTGGTCATGGCTCACATCAACACCATTATCCCAGAAACCCTATACCCACACCAATTTGCACACCGCCCCAACAGATCCACAGATGATGCAATCTCTATTGCACTCCACACTGCCCTTTCCCACCTGAACAAGAGGAACACCTATGTGAGAATGCTATTCATTGACTACAGCTCAGCCTTCAACACAGTGCCCTCAAAGCTCATCACTAAGCTGGCCGTGTGGTACCAGGATAACAACCTCTCCCTCAACGTGATCAAGACAAAGGAGATGATTGTGGACTACACGAAAAAAAGGAGGACTGAGCACGCCCACATTCTCATCGATGGGGCTGTAGTGGAACAGGATGAGAGCTTCAAGTTCCTTGGTGTCCACATCACCAACAAACTATCACGGTCCAAACACACCAAGACAGTCGTGAAGAGGGCACGACAAAGCCTATTCCCCCTCAGGAGACTGAAAAGATTTGGCATGGGTCCTCAGATCCTCAAAAAGTTAAACAGCTGCACCATCGAGAGCATCCTGTCTGGTTGCATCACCGCCTGGTATGGCAACTGTTCAGCCTCTGACCGCAAGGCACTACAGAAGGTAGTGCGTAAGGCCCAGTACATCACTGGGGCCAAGCTTCCTGTCATCCAGGACCTCTATACCAGGTGGTGTCAGAGGAAGGCCCTAAAAATTGTCAAAGACTCCAGCCACCCTAGTCTTAGACTGTTCTCTCTGCTACCGCACGGCAAGCGGTACCGGAGCGCCAAGTCTAGGTCCAAAACGCTTCCTAACAGCTTCTACCCCCAAGCCACAAGACTGTTGAACAGCTAATCATGGCTACCGGACTATTTGCATTGCCTCCCCACCCCCACTTTTACGCTGCTTCTACTCTGTTTATTATCTATGTATAGTGACTTTAACTCTACCCACATGTGCATATTACCTCAATTACCTCGACTAACCAGTGCCTCCGCACATTGACTCTGTACCGGTACCACCTGTATACAGCCTCACAACTGTTATTTTACTGCTGCTCTTTAATTATTTGTTATTTTTAAATTTTTGTTATATATTTTTTAATTAACACTTTTTTTTTTTTTTTTTTTTTTTTACTGCATTGTTGGTTAAGGGCTTGTAAGTAAGCATTTCACTGAAAGGTCTACACCTGTTGTATTCGGCGCATGTGGCAAATAAAATTTGATTTGAGTTTGATGTAATTTACCTTGATCTTGAATACTTCAACTGTTAATCTAAATATATTAACACTAACTGTTCCCCATTACACTGACATCTTATCTCTCTTCGCTTACAGAGCAAGCTGTAATGCCGTCTCCATGCAATCACGGCTGATTATACAACCCACTTCAGCTCGTGTTGTCGCTCAAGGAGTTGAGGTCTGTGACATGTTGATTGTTTGCCTTTTGTATGCATTTTTTATGTATTAAATTGGTTCATACACAAGTTCCTAATGTTTTCTTGTGCTTTTTATCTGTGTTTTTGATTAATCTTTTATCTGCTTTTATATTTTGCTTATTGTGAAATAAGTTATGAGAAACTTTCTGTGGTAATGAGTTTTTCCTGATATCATGTGACCTGACCAGGAATATCTTTGATCAGCAGCTGTAGCCTATAATTTAAGCCCAGCGACTCCCTGGTTGATAACTCTTGGCCAAATAAACCCATAAAAACTAAAATAAGACAGGGACTCCAATCACATTCTAAAATACATGTTGTCCTGGACATTCTTCTTTTTAGGTGGTGGCTGTTGTTGTTGTTCCACTCATTTCATTCGTCCGGTGTAGTCGTGCCCCAGAGGACGCCGTTTGATGTCAGAATTGGTATCTCGACATTGCCACGGTGGAGGTGTGAAACAGGAAATTAGATTTTTAGCCACTCTAACACCAAAAGCCAGAGGATGGGACTGATTGCTGCATCGAGTTAGCCACTAGTTTGCTCTGCCTTGCCTGGTGTTTTCAATATAGATTGCCTTGTTCCAGGACAACAAACCCTCCGCTCCCCACCGCTCGTGACCCAGGGCCACTAATAGCCAAGGCATTACTGAAGCTGATGTGAGATTTGAAATAGCACACTGCCTTGGAGAGATGTTGATGCATAGTCTTTGATATGTATAGGGACTACATCAATTTGAAAGCCATGTAAAACACCCGCATAAACCCACATAGACATCCAGAGATTAAAATGTCATCCACCGCAGGCTGATATGTCAAACCACATAGCCTGTGTTTGTTGATCTAAGCTGGTAGGCAGGGACATTCTTTTTATTTGTATTGTGCATAATAAACGGCTAATACATTAGTATTTTGTCTATTGTAAAAGCCCTACACAAATGAAGACAAAAGTATTTCAGCAAAAAAAAAAATCTGCCAATAGGGAAAAAAACAATATGGCCATGGAATAATTAAATAATCAGCTCACATTCGGTCCCAGCTCTTTCTCAGTCCCTCCCCACCAGAGAAATATACAATGAACAAGCTGAAACAAGAATATCAAAGTGACGTGGGAGAAGAGACTGATCTCTGATCAGTCTAAGGTATCCTCAGAAGCAGATGACAGTAGCTTTGGATCTTTTGACCTAATGATTTCTTCATCAGAGGCTATGTGTATCAGGAAGACATCTAAACTCCCTCAAATAATCAAATAATGTATTTTCAAAGTGTTTCAGAGCATGTGTCTTTTTATGTGCCAGTGACTAGCAAATCACTGCTTTGGCAAGAGGAGCAGTGAAAAGGGACTTTCAAAGCACATTACATAAAATATAGCAAACGTGATTCAGCAGGTTCCGGATTTTAGAGGTACAATGGGCATAGAGCCTAAACCAGGGTTCTTCAATTCCGGTCCTGGAAGGCCGAAACATTTCTGTTTTTTATTTCTACCTGGTAGTTAATTGCACTCACCCGGTGTCCCAGGTCTGAATTAGGCCCTGATTAGAAGCAGAGGATGAAAAACAGAGGTGTTTCGGCCCTCCAGGACCGGAATTGAAGAACCCTGGCCTAAACCATTACACTCAATAACAGATGTCATGAGAGAAGCCGGAACAGCCTGGCCATCTAATGACTCCAATCTATCTTTCCATCCAGAAATATAGGGAGATTGTAGATTGATTGATTGGTTTATTGATTGATCCGATTAATTAATTAATTAATTCCTTCGAGTCTAAGACGTATAATAGTTTGTAGGTCAAACCGTTCGGACGCTACAGACATTTTCGTGAGAAAACTGATTTTCGAGATGTCTCATTGTCTGACACACACCTCTCTAGCTCTGCCACCTTTCACCGCAGATGTGGAAGTGGAAGTGCGACACTAGAGGATGTGGTGGATTGAGACGCATCCAATGCAAAAAAAAAACGGATATCTCTAGCTTAAACTCACAGATTTTGATGGGGACACTGGTGCTTCAATCAACTCGGGGATTAATTGATGAATTCAGTAAGTCATGCATTCAATGTGCTAATCTAACCTGAGTACGTTGCAACTAATGACGGGGCCGAGATGACGTCCAAATGTAATGCATCATCATAAGGGAGAGAGTCATCTAACTTTAGCATATAACCCACATTGAGAGAGAGAGAGAGAGAGAGAGAGAGAGAGAGAGAGAGAGAGAGAGAGAGAGAGAGAGAGAGAGAGAGAGAGAGAGAGAGAGAGAGAGAGAGAGAGAGAGAGAGAGAGAGAGAGAGAGCGGTACTGTATCTAACTTTAGCGCAGTGATGTGCAGCTTCTCCTCTTAATAGCTTCTTTGTGACTAAGAATTGATGCTGCTAAAGCCTGCGTTTAATGAATGTTTCCTAATTATCCCCCATCCGGGCAACACAATTAAAAGAAACTTCAAAGAAATGAGTAAGAGCTAAAATGCTGATCAGAACAGGATGCGAGAATAAATACACTGTATGGGGTAACATACCCTCCCTCTCAACACACACACACACACATACTCATACAATACAGCGATCTTTAGCATAGAAAAGCACCTCTTAGGCCCAATCAAGTCCTGAAAAAAACACAATGTTTCCATCTAGCTCGCTCTGATGTCTCTCCTCTAAAATAGATTTGAAAGTTAAAGCTTGTGAAACTATAAACAAGCTAATTTTCCCTCCGCCGCAGCTGTCCTGGCTGCCGCCTGATTGCTTTGTGAGCGCTGTTTAATTGCAAATTAGGCCGGGACCAGGACAGCAATCACAATAGGTAGGTGTGTGTTGGTGTGTGTGTGTGTGTGTGTGTGTGTGTGTGTGTGTGTGTGTGTGTGTGTGTGTGTGTGTGTGTGTGTGTGTGTGTGTGTGCGTGTGCGAGAGTGTGCGAGAGTGTGCGAGAGTGTGAGTGTGAGAGACAGAGTTTGTTTGTTTAGGCCTTAAAGCACACACACACACACAAACACACTCATAAGGTGGGGAGAGGCTTAGAGAGAGACAACAAGAGATAAACTCTAAGAAACCCACTTACTTTCCCAATATTACATCTTAAGCACTAAGTTGAGAACAGTGCAACTCTTGCCCAAAGGGTCTCATATCTGGGATATTTATTATTCTGACCTCTGTGACAAATGACTTAGAGCTGAGAATGCCTCTCTAACATAAGGTAATGGAGTTGACTATTACAGAGTGATCAACGGTCCCATTCCCTCTGTGAACATCCATCTGGCAACATGAGAGCTATAGACATCAAACACCTGTCGTCATAGCAAAGCTCTATCAGACAAACTTTAGGCAGAGTATTTCAACAGTCCCAAATAGTACTGTTTGTTCATCGGGCACAAGGTTTTGGATGTTAACATTGTTAGTACACGATGATGGTCCACTCACATGTACTGGACAGCTTGGAGAAGCTATTCATGAAATGTATTGGAGAGGATAAATGTATTGGAGAGGATAAATGTATTGGAGAGGATAAATGTATTGGTTGGATTTGCTTTCTACTCAAGTCCACTATTTCCCTGATGCTTAATTGTCCAAGCATACAGTGTACAGTACAATGGTAATCACATGCTGTCATGCCCAATACATTTGTTGTTGTGTTTCTTTGGGATTCATTGACAAAAGCCTCACCTGAATGTTTTATACCACATAGTTATCAACTGTACTTAATTTGTGGAACTAAGAACCAAAAACTATCCATGCTGCATACAACATATTATGTTAGAAAACTCTGGTAAATACTAGCCGAAATAGGACTGTAAAATATAAAATGTTCCTTTTAGTTTGTTGTGTCACACCGATTCCTCATTCTCACACTTGTAATTAGTGAGGCTTGATGTACTTTTAGCACATGCAGTGTGATATAGCTTTATAATGACCTAGCCACAATTACTGTCCCCTCTGTCTGTTAGACATACAAGTGGAAGGTGCCTGTTTCAATGTAATGATCTAAGATGTATACATTCACCATTCTATAAAAAAAGTACTTCAACTGAGTTGGGTCAACACTTACAATACATGTTGTATGAGTTTGGTAACATTGTCCTCATTTGTCATAGGCAAAGCTAATAAGTTCTGCTCATTAGATTTTCCTTCTCACAGGCAAATCTGTCATCTGTTATAGCACCATGAAGTAAAACATGAGAATCTGTAATGAAATAATCTTCTCTATCTACAGCTTATATTTTATGTATTTTACCTTTATTTAACTAGGCAAGTCAGTTAAGAACAAATTCTTATTTACAATGACGGCCTACACCGGCCAAACCCGGACGATGCTGGGCCAATTGTGCGCCACCCTATGGGACTCCCAATCACGGCCGGTTGTGATACAGCCTGGAATCTAACCAGGGGATCTCTAGTGACACCTTAAGCACTGAGATGCAGTGCCTTAGACCGCTGTGCCACTCGGGATCATTTGCATAACCTATTGGGGATTTTAATGCACACAGTTCTGCTAGATTAATGCTTGATCCAGCTCCCAGAGAAACATATTGATGTAGCTGTTGGAGTGATTCCATGTTTGTCCTGAGCATTAAGCTAATACCTGATCTTGTCCCAATAACGTTTGATAAACACATCTATGAACTACACATGGTTTGCTAGCTCATGTAAACTCCATACAGAATGTGTGTGAACTGGTTGAGCTAAGCAGGTAATCCTCTATAGTTTACTATGCTGGGCCTGATTCCCTCCTTTTAAAAAGCATTTCCTGGATGTGGTTTTCAAAGGTTCTCAACATTATAAAAGGAAGCTTCAATACCAGATGAAAGCCAGCAGATGATCCAAACATTCCCGCTTCCCTCTTCTGAGCAGTTTTCCAATGATGACACGTGTTCTAATCACTGGATTGCGTCTCAACTGACGCTCAGACAAACATTAGGTCCCGCCAGGCAGGTGATGGAAGGTACACTCTTACCCCCATGGGAGAACCCTTTTTGGTTCCAGGAATAACTATTTTGGGTTCCATGTAGAACCCTCTGGGGAAAGGGTTCTACATGGACCCCAATAGGGTTCTACCTGGAACCAAAAGGGTTCTACCTGGAACCAAAAAGGGGTTCTTCAAAGGGTTTTCCTGTGGGCACAGCCTAAGAACCCTTTAAGGTTCTAGATGGCACCTTCTTTTAAGAGGATAAACACTTCCTGAATTGGGAAGAACGCAAAAAAAAGGGAAAACACCATTTGACACTTCCTCCTCCAGACCCTGATTTGCAAAGCCCTCTGGGATACGTTCCTTGTCAAGGAGCCTCTCAAACTCTAACACTTTGAATGGACAGATCCTTTGGGGATAAATCACAGAAAGATATATTTATATATTTTATATATACTGCATGTAAGAGTCAGGGAGGAGACTAGGGGGAATAGTAAGTGTAGGGTCTCAGTGAGAACCCTGGCTGGTATGATGCATTTTTGATGATATTAATAGATTGTTGAGGCAGTGAGGAGCCTGACCTAGTTACAGGCCTGTGTGTGAATGGCTCCAGTGCAGCTGTATACTACACTGTGCTGATGACGCTATAACGTGTAGCACAGTATACAAGATGTTCGCTATAGGTAACTTGAATGGCTCAGTGCTGTGCACTGTGATGGCTAAATTGTATGTAGTGACGACTGTTCGCTGGGCAACTTGAATGCCTACGATTGCTGCCTACAAGTAACCTAAAAGTCTTATTTTCTCCATCTAACTAGCAATTCAAGCAAATTTGACTAGCTAGCATTTGACCCAGAATATTTTCCTGGAGCGAAAGTACAAATAATTGATTGATCAGTTGAGTAATTTATTGATTGATTGGTTGATTGGTTGACTGATTTATTGATTGATTGATTAATTGATTGATGAGTGATTAATATGAATGGGTGATGTTGACATGTTCTGTAGAATGTACGAAGCAACAGTTGGACTCCATCTCCAGTGTTTCCATGTTCTGTAGAATGTACGAAGCAACAGTTGGACTCCATCTCCAGTGTTTCCATGTTCTGTAGGATGTACGAAGCAACAGTTGGACTCACCCCAGCATTTCCTCCAAGTTCTGAGTTGTTTGATCTGTTTATCACACCCCAGTATGTGTTTTTGCCTGAGCGATGTGCTGTACCATCCTGTGGGATGTTGTTTTTCCGTTTACTCTAAAGCTCTGTGTGATGTTTGTTCATCATTTTGGTCATTGCACTTCCTATGAGAAGTGTGTGATACATAATGGAAGGTCTGGTTGCTGTGTGTATCTGCTCACTTGTCTTTGAGCTCACTCTGCTTTTACAGGATAGTTCATGGGAACTCAATTGGTAAGACTAGCACTATTAACAGTACATTCGGAAAGTATTCAGACCTCTTGTCTTTTTCCACATTTTGTTACATTACAGCCTCCCCAAAGATGTCCCTTAATGAAACACGGTGACATTAACAGTGAAGCTAGATTCCATTCAAACCGTGATATGACAACTTTTCAGAAAAATATCCTTTCACCAGGCTGGGGTCGTAAAAAAATATACAGCGCTATTGATCTTCCCAAATGCACTGTAGCACACTGTTGCAGAACTTGCAGAAATCGGAGATGCCATTTATTAATAAGTACATTTCTTCCCAGGGTGAAAACAATGAGCCAGGGATGTATTACTAAGCCAGGGATGTATTACTACCTTGTCAAGAGCTAGAGCCTCGAGCCTCGGTTGCTATTAATCCAGAATAGATGTTGATTTGATTGACATGCAATAGAGGCTTTCACAGAGGGGAGGCAAGGAGAGAACCCGGGATCTTAGAAACTAATCTCCAGTACATCAAGTGTATTTGTATCTCTCCCTACTCCTTTTCAACCCCCTAGAGTCGATGCACTGGTGCATCAATTTAAGTAACAAACAAAAGACAATCCCCATCATTGTATTTTGTTGGATGCTTCTCAATCCACAGCATCTGTCGATGTCGCACTTCCGCATCTGCGGTGAAAGGTGGCTGAGCCAGAGCATTGTTTGTCAGACCATGAGATATCCTGGAAATCGATCTTCTCATGAAAACGTCTGTAGCATCCGAACGGTTTGACCTGGAAAACTGTTTTGCCCTACGACCCCCACAAGTGTCAGGGGACTCGTCTGAAGTCGGTACCGTCGATGTGCCAACTTCTGTTTGTAGCGTCTGAACCGTTTGGGCTAATGTGGAAAGGGGAGAGTCCTGTGACACCATAGTATCTCACGAACACTGTGGTGTTCTCTGTTTAGCTCTACGACACCCACAAGTGTCACAGGACTCGTCTGAAGGTAACAGACACCGGTTTTGAAAAAGGAATGGAAATACAGTGCCTTCGGAAAGTATGTTGACCCCTTGACTTTTTCCACACTTTGTGTGTTGCAGTCTTATTCTAAAATTGATTAAATTGTTTTTTTTTTCCCTCATCAATCTAAACACAATACCCCATAATGACAAAGCAAAAATAGTTTTGGCGACATTTTTGCAAATGTATTACAAATAAAACACTGAAATATAACATTTACATAAGTATTCCGACCCTTTACTCAATACTTTGTTGAAGCACCTTTGGCAGCAATTACAGCATTGAGTTTTCTTGGGTATGACGCTACGAGCTTGGCACACCCATTCTTCTCCGCAGATCCTCTCAAGCTCTGTCAGGTTGGATGGGGACGGTCGCTGCACAGCTATTTTCAGGTCTTTACAGAAATGTTCGATCGGGTTCAAGTCCGGGCTCTGATTGGGCCACTCAAGAACATTCAGAAACTTGTCTGGAAGCCACTCCTGCATTGTCTTGGATGTGTGCTTAGGGTTGTTGTCCTGTTGGAAGGTGAACCTTCGTCCCAGTCTGAGGTCCCGAGCGCTCTGGAGCAGGATTTCATCAAGGGTCTCTCTGTACTTGGCTCCGTTCATATTTCCCTCGATCCTGAGTAGTCTCCCAGTCCCTGCCGCTGAAAAACATCCCCAAAGCATGATGCTGCCACCACCATGCTTCACCGTAGGGATGGTGCCAGGTTTATTCCAATAGTGATGCCTGCCGTTCAGGCCAATGAATTCAATCTTGGTTTCATCAGACCAGAGAATCTTGTTTCTCATGGTCTAGGAGTCCTTTAGGTGCCTTTTGGCAAACTCCAAGCGGGCTGTCATGTGCCTTTTACTGAGGAGTGGCTTCCGTCTGGCCACTCTACCATAAAGGCCTGATTGGTGGAGTGCTGCAGAGATGGTTGTCCTTCTGGAATGTTCTCCCATCTCCACAGAGGATCTCTGGAACTCAGTCAGAGTGACCATCGGGTTCTTGGTCACCTCCCTGACCAAGGCCCTTCTCTCCGATTGCTCAGTTTGGCCGGGTGGCCAGCTCTAGGAAGAGTCTTGGTGCTTCCAAACTTCTTCCATTTAAGAATGATGGAGGCCACTGTGTTCTTGGGGACCTTCAATGCTGCAGAAATGTTTTAGTACCCTTCCCCATGCACTGTCAACTGTGGGACCTTATATAGACAGGTGTGTGCCTTTCCAAATCATGTCCAATAAATTGAATTTACCACAGGGGGACTCCAATCAAGTTGTAGAAACATCTCAAGGATGATCAATGGAAACAGGATGCACCTGAGCTCAATATTGAGTCTCATAGCAAAGGGTCTGAATACTTATGTAAATAAGGTGTTTTTTTAAATTATTTTTTATACATTTGCCCAAATTTCTAAAAACCTGTTTTTGCTTTGTCGTTATGGGGTATTGTGTGTAGATTGAAGAGGAAATATTTGTATTTAATCCATTTTAAAATAAGGCTGTAATGTAACAAATTGTGGAAAAAGTAAAGGGGACTGAATACTTTCCGAATGCACTGTCATTACATATACATATACACATATTTTAAAGACCCTTTTTTATGTTTGAAAAAGTCTGACCACTTTTTTGATGAATGATCAGTTGAAGAGGGAGGCAGGACAGGATTGGGGAGACGGGGAGATGGGAGGAAATAGGTGGCGGGGAAGATGAGGAGGGGGAATAGGAGAGGTGAAAAGGGGGACTGGGATGAACAGACTGATCCTTGCTGCTCTGCTACACACAGTAACACCCACCTGGTCAACATAATGCCAACACATACACACACATGCTACGGCTCCAATGGTCGGAATGCTTTGCCAGCTCACACTGACACACACGAAGACCATTGCCAAAGCTCACCTGGTCACAGACCACACATTGGGGCCACACTTGCCAATACTCAGCAGACAGAGAGAAGAGAAAGAGAGAGAGAGAGAGAGAGAGAGAGAGAGAGAGAGAGAGAGAGAGAGAGAGCAGACTAGTTCATTTCCTCAGTGAAAACAATGTACTGAGCAAATGTCAAATTGGCTTTTTACCAAATTACCGTACGACAGACCACGTATTCACCCTGCACACCCTAATTGACAAACAAACAAACCAAAACAAAGGCAAAGTCTTCTCATGCTTTGTTGATTTCAAAAAAGCTTTTGACTCAATTTGGCATGAGGGTCTGCTATACAAATTGATGGAAAGTGGGGTTGGGGGAAAAACATACGACATTATAAAATCCATGTACACAAACAACAAGTGTGCGGTTAAAATTGGCAAAAAACACACACATTTCTTTCCACAGGGTCGTGGGATGAGACAGGGATGCAGTTTAAGCCCCACCCTCTTCAACATATATATCAACGAATTGGCGAGGGCACTAGAACAGTCTGCAGCACCCGGCCTCACCCTACTAGAATCTGAAGTCAAATGTCTTCTGTTAGCTGATGATCTGGTGCTTCTGTCACCACCAAGGAGGGCCTACAGCAGCACCTAGATCTTCTGCACAGATTCTGTCAGACCTGGACCCTGACAGTAAATCTCAGTAAGACAAAAATAATGGTGTTCCAAAAAAGGTCCAGTTGCCAGGACCACAAATACAAATTCCATCTAGACACCGTTGCCCTAGAGCACACAAAAAACTATACATACCTCGGCCTAAACATCAGCGCCACAGGTAACTTCCACAAAGCTGTGAACGATCTGAGAGACAAGGCAAGAAGGGCCTTCTATGCCATCAAAAGGAACATAAAATTTGACATACCAATTAGGATCTGGCTAAAAATACTTGAATCAGTTATAGAACCCATTGCCCTTTATGGTTCTGAGGTCTGGGGTCCGCTCACCAACCAAGAATTCACAAAATGGGACAAACACCAAATTGAGACTCTGCATGCAGAATTCTGCAAAAACATCCTCCGTGTACAACGTAAAACACCAAATAATGCATGCAGAGCAGAATTAGGCCAATACCCGCTAATTATCAAAATCCAGAAAAGAGCCGTTAAATTCTATAACCACTTAAAAGGAAGCGATTCCCAAACCTTCCATAACAAAGCCATCACCTACAGAGAGATGAACTTGGAGAAGAGTCCCCTAAGTAAGCTTGTCCTGGGGCTCTGTTCACAAACACAAACAGACCCCACACAGCCCCAGGACAACAACAACAACAACAACACAATTAGACCCAACCAAATCATGAGAAAACAAAAAGAGAATTACTTGACACATTGGAAAGAACAAACAAATAAACAGAGCAAACTAGAATGCTATTTGGCCCTAAACAGAGAGTACACAGTGGCAGAATACCTGACCACTGTGACTGACCCAAACTTAAGGAAAGCTTTGACTATGTACAGACTCAGTGAGCATAGCCTTGCTATTGAGAAAGGCCGCCGTAGGCAGACCTGGCTCTCAAGAGAAGACAGGCTATGTGCACACTGCCCACAAAATGAGGTGGAAACTGAGCTGCACTTCCTAACCTCCTGCCAAATGTATGACCATATTAGAGACACATATTTCCCTCAGATTACAGCGATCCACAAAGAATTCGAAAACAAACCCAATTTTGATAAACTCCCTTATCAACTGGGTGAAAAACCACAGTGTGCCATCACAGCTGCAATATTTGTGACCTGTTGCCACAAGAAAAGGGCAACCAGTGAAGAACAAACACCATTGTAAATACAACCCATATTTATGTTTATTTATTTTCCCATTTGTACTTTAACTATTTGCACATTGTTACAACACTGTATATATACATAATATGACATTTGAAATGTCTTTATTCTATTGAAAGTTCTGAGTGTAATGTTTACTGTTAATATTTATTGTTTATTTCACTTTTGTTTACTATCTACTTCACTTGCTTTGGCAATGTTAACACACGTTTCCCATGCCAATAAAGCCCTTAAATTGAAATTGAATTGAGAGAGAGAGAGAGAGAGAGAGAGAGAGAGGAGAGAGAGAGAGAGAGAGAGAGAGAGAGAGAGAGAGAGAGAGAGAGAGAGAGATAGAGAGAAAGCGAGCTAGGGAGAGAGGGAGCGAGCAAAGGAGGAGCAGAGATCTGTCTTATTGCGTGATTCCCTTTGTTATTTGTCCTGGAAAGTGTGTTTCATCTCATACCCTCTACATCTCTGATTCCACAAACTTTCCCCACTCTACCTTTCCATCTTTCCCATCTCTGCACAATCTCTTACCCTTGTCTCCATTGCAGTTTCATGTCTCATTCATTCCCCTCT
>NC_139990.1:8586937-8665590 GCF_964263955.1 Coregonus lavaretus | reverse complement strand
TGGGTATTTAAATATCAAGTGAGACTGATTTAATTTTTGTGGAATTAAATTAAAGGAGGAGTCACTTTAACTCTACCCACATATACATATTCCCTCAATTACCTCAACTAACCGGTGCCCCCGCACATTGACTCTGTACCGGTACCCCCTGTATATAGCCTCCCTACTGTTATTTTATTTTACTGCTGCTCTTTCATTATTTGCTTTTTTTATTTTTTACTTATCTATTTTTTACTTTATTTTCTTAAAACTGTATTGTTGGTTAAGGGCTTGTAAATAAGCATTTCACTGTAAGGTCTACATCTGTTGTATTCAGTGCATGTGGCAAATACAATTGTATTTTATTTGAAGAGAGTGAAGGATAGAGGAGAATGGTGGGATGGAAAGAGAGGAGGATGGTATAAGGAGGTACCAGGGAGTGAAGAGGGGAAGAGGGGAAGAGGGGAGGGAGAGGGGCCAAAGAAAACGCACTAGTCCATAAATAACAGCCGTGGTGCTGTAGAGACTTCGGTTCATTCAACTTATCTTTAATTTATTTATCAATTGATTAATTCAGGCTAAGACTGAACAGGGATAATTATATATTTTTGTGTATCAGTCCAACATACATACATACACATGCATGAACAAACACACACTCACGCATGTACACACCCCCATCGCTCTCCCTCCTTTCCTACTGTGTATCTCTATCATTGTCTTTAATCTCAATCCCTGGTTATACTGAACAAAAAATATAACGCAACATGCAACAATTTCAACAATTTTATTGAGTTACAGTTTGTATAAGGACATCAGTCAATTGAAATAAATTCATTAGGACCTAATCTATGGATTTTTTAATAATAATAATAATAATATGCCATTTAGCAGACGCTTTTATCCAAAGCGACTTACAGTCATGCGTGCATAATTATTATTTTTTTGTGTATGGGTGGTCCCGGGGATCAAACCCACTACCTTGGCGTTACAAGCGCCGTGCTCTACCAGCTGAGCTACAGAGAACCACTACAGAGAACCACGATTTCACGACTGGGCTGGGGCACAGCCATGGGTGGACCTAGGATGGCATAGGCCCACCCTCTTGGGAGACAGGCCCACCACTGGGGAGCCAGGCCCAGCCAATCAGAATAAGTTCTTCCCAACAAAATGGCTTTATTACAGACAGAAATACTCCTCAGTTTCATCAGCTGTCCGGGTGGCTGGTCTCAGATGATCCCGCAGGTGAAGAAGCCATATGTCAAATCAAATTGTATTTGTCACATACTTACTTACAAGCCCTTAACCAACAATGCAGTTTTAAGAAAGAAAACCAACAAAAATCACACAAAAATACAATATAAAATAATATTAAATAAAAGTAACAAATAATTAAACAGCAGCAGTAAAAATAACAATAGCGAGGCCACTGTTGTGTCATCGGCAAACTTAATGATGGTGTTGGAGTTGTGCCTGGCCATGCAGTCATGAGTGAACAGGGAGTACAGGAGGGGACTGAGCAAGCACCCCTGAGGGGCCCCCGTGTTGAGGATCAGCAAGGCAGATGTGTTGTTACCTACCCTTACGACCTGGGGGCGGCCCGTCAAGAAGTCCAGGATCCAGTTGCAGAGGGAGGTGTTTAGTCCCAGGGTCCTTAGCTTAGTGATGAGCTTTGAGGGCACTATGGTGTTGAACGATGAGCTGTAGTCAATGAATAGCATTCTCACATAGGTGTTCCTTTTGTCCAGGTGTGAAAGGGCAGTGTGGAGAGCAATAGAGATTGCATCATATGTGGATCTGTTTGGGCGGTATGTAAATTGGAGTGGGTCTAGGGTTCTGGGATAATGGTGTTGATGTGAGCCATAGCCTTTCAAAGCACTTCATGGCTACAGATGTGAGTGCTACGGGTCGGTAGTCATTTAGGCAGGTTACCTTAGTGTTCTTGGGCACAGGGACTATGGTGGTCTGCTTGAAACATGTTGGTATTACAGACTCAGACAGGGAGAGGTTGAAGATGTCAATGAAGACACTTGCCAGTTGGTCAGCGCATGCTCGGAGTACACGTACTGCTAATCCGTCTGGCCCTGCGGCCTTGTGAATGTTGACCTGTTTAAAGGTCTTACTCACATCGGCTACAGAGAGCGTGATCACTCAGTCATCTTGAACAGCTGATGCTCTCATGCATGTTTCAGTGTTACTTGCCTCGAAGTGAGTATAGAAGTAATTTAGCTCGTCTGGTAGGCTTGTGTCACTGGGCAGCTCGCGGCTGTGCTTCCCTTTGTAGTCTGTGATAGTTTGCAATCCCTGCCACATCCGATGAGCGTCGGAGCCGGTGTAGTACGATTCGATCTTAGTCCTGTATTGACGCTTTGTCTGTTTGATGGTTCGTCGGAGGGCATAGCGGGATTTCTTATAAGCTTCTGGGTTAGAGTCCCGCTCCTTGAAAGCGGCAGCTCTACCCTTTAGCTCAGTGCGGATGTTGCCTGTAATGCATGGCTTCTGGTTGGGGTATGTACGCACAGTCACTGTGGGGACGACGTCATCGATGCACTTATTGATGAAGCCAGTGACTGATGTGGTGTACTCCTCAATGCCATCGAAAGAATCCCAGAACATTTTCTAGTCTGTGCTAGCAAAACAGTCCTGTAGCTTAACTTCTGCTTCATCTGACCACTTTTTTTATTGACTGAGTCACTGGTGCTTCCTGCTTTAGTTTTTGCTTGTAAGCAGGAATCAGGAGGATATAATTATGGTCAGTTTTGCCAAATGGAGGGCGAGGGAGAGCTTTGTATGCGTCTCTGTGTGTGGAGTAAAGGTGGTCTAGAGTTTTTTTTCTCCCTTTGGTTGCATATTTAACATGCTGGTGGAAATGAGGTAAAGGAGCGCCGCCTCTGGATGAGCGTTTTCCGGTGTGCTTATGGCCGTATACAGTTCATTGAGTGTAGTCTTAGTGGTGGTAAATAGACAGCTACGAAAAATATAGATGAAAACTCTCTTGGTAGATAGTGTGGTCTACAACTTATCATGAGATACTCTACTTCAGGCGAGCAAAACCTCGAGACTTCCTCAGATATTGTGCACCAGCTGTTGTTTACAAATATACATAGACCGCCACCCCTTGTCTTTCCAGAGGCTACCGTTCTAACTTGCCGATACAGTGTATAACCCGCCAGCTGTATGTTATTCATGTCTTCGTTCAGGCACGACTCAGTGAAACATAAGATATTACAGTTTTTAATGTCCCGTTGGTAGGATATTCGTGCCTGTAGTTCGTCCACTTCATTATCAAGCGATTGTAAATTGGCCAATAGTATCGATGGCAAAGGCAGATTAGCCACTCGTCGCCGGCTCCTTACCAAGCACCCCGATCTACTTCCGCGATATCTCCTTTTCTTTCTACTGCAAATGATGGGGATGAGGGTCCTGTCGGGTGTCTGGAGCAAATCCCTCTCGTCCGACTTATTAAAGAAAAGTTATTCGTCCAGTTCAAGGTGAGTAATCGCTGTTCTGATGTCCAGAAGTGCTTTTCAGTCATAAGAGACGGTAGCAGCAACATTATGTACAAAATAAGTTACAAAAATGCGAAAAAACACACAACATAGCAGAGTTTGTTAAGAGTCCATTAAACAGCAGCCTTCCCCTCCTGTGCCATCTTTATGCGGATGTAAGGCCGGTGGACGTACTGCCAAATTCTCAAAAACAACGTTGGAGGCGGTTTATGTTAGAAAATTCTAATTACATTCTCTTTCAACAGCTCTGGGGGACATTCCTGAAGTCAGCATGCCAATTGCACGCTAACTCAAAACTTGAGACATCTGTGGAATTGTGTTGTGTAAAATAACTGCACTTTTTAGAGTGGCCTTTTATTGTCCCCAGCACAAGGTGCAACTGTGTAATGATCATGCTGTTTAATCAGCTTCTTGATAGAGTGAGGGAAAAATTGTTTTTATTATTATTAAAAAAGTATTTGATCCCCTGCTGATTTTGTACGTTTGCCCACTGACAAAGAAATTATCAGTATATCATTTTAATGGTAGGTTTATTTGAACAGTGAGAGACAGAATAACAACAACAAAATCCAGAAAAACGCATGTCAAAAATGTTATAAATTGATTTGCATTTTAATGAGGGAAATAAGTATTTGACCCCCTCTCAATCAGAAAGATTTCTGGCTCCCAGGTGTCTTTTGTACAGGTAACGAGCTGAGATTAGGAGCACACTCTTAAAGGAGTGCTCCTAATCTCAGTTTGTTACCTGTATAAAAGACACCTGTCCACAGAAGCAATCAATCAATCAGATTCCAAACTCTCCACCATGGCCAAGACCAAAGAGCTCTCCAAGGATGTCAGGGACAAGATTGTAGACCTACACAAGGCTGTAATGGGCTACAAGACAATCGCCAAGCAGCTTGGTGAGAAGGTGACAACAGTTGGTGTGATTATTCGCAAATGGAAGAAACACAAAAGAACTGTCAATCTCCCTCAGCCTGGGGCTCCATGCGAGATCTCACCTTGTGGAGTTGCAATGATCATGAGAACGGTGAGGAATCAGCCCAGAACTACACGGGAGGATCTTGTCAATGATCTCAAGGCAGCTGGGACCATAGTCACCAATAAAACAATTGGTAACACAATACGCCGTGAAGGACTGAAATCCTGCAGCGCCCGCAAGGTCCCCCTGCTCAAGAAAGCACATATACAGGCCCGTCTGAAGTTTGCCAATGAACATCTGAATGATTCAGAGGAGAACTGGGGGAAGGTGTTGTGGTCAGATGAGACCAAAATGGAGCTCTTTGGCATCAACTCAACTCGCCGTGTTTGGAGGAGGAGGAATGCTGCCTATGACCCCAAGAACACCATCCCCAGGACAACTTCACTGCATCAAAGGGACGATGGACGGGGCCATGTACCGTCAAATATTGGGTGAGAACCTCCTTCCCTCAGCCAGGGCATAGAAAATGGGTTGTGGATGGGTATTCCAGCATGACAATGACCCAAAACACACGGCCATGGCAACAAAGGAGTGGCTCAAGAAGAAGCACATTAAGGTCCTGGAGTGGCCTAGCCAGTCTCCAGACCTTAATCCCATAGAAAATCTGTGGAGGGAGCTGAAGGTTTGAGTTGCCAAACGTCAGCCTCGAAACCTTAATGACTTGGAGAAGATCTGCAAAGAGGAGTGGGACAAAATCCCTCCTGAGATGTGTGCAAACCTGGTGGCCATCTACAAGAAATGTCTGACCTCTGTGATTGCCAACAAGGGTTTTGCCCCCAAGTACTAAGTCATGTTTTGCAGAGGGGTCAAATACTTATTTCCCTCATTAAAATGCAAATCAATTTATAACATTTTTGACATGAGGTATTCTGGATTATTTTGTTGTTATTCTGCCTCTCACTGTTCAAATAAACCTACCATTAAAATGATAGACTGATCATGTCTTTGTCAGTGGGCAAACGTACAAAATCAGCAGGGGATCAAATACTTTTTTCCCTCACTGTATGCCACACCTGTCAGGTGGATGGATTATCTTGACAAAGGAGAAATGCTCGCCAACAGGGATGTAAACAAATTTCTGCACATAATTTGAGAGAAATAAGCTTTTTGTGCGTATGGAACATTTCTGCGATATGTTATTTCAGCTCATGAAACATTGAACAGACACTTTACATGTTGTGTTTATATTTTTGTTCAGTATGTATTTCTCTCTCTCTCTCTCTCTCTCTCTCTCTCTCTCTCTCTCTCTCTCTCTCTCTCTCTCTCTCTCTCTCTCTCTCTCTCTCTCTCTCTATCTCTCACTCTCTCTCTCTCTCTCTCTCTCTCTCTCTCTCTCTCTCTCTCTCGTTCTCTTCTCCCTGGCAGTGGTTAAACCCTTATTACAGGAATTTTGGCCATCCATGATGACATCACCAGGCAGTAAATTAGTTAAAAGACCAATAAGAAAGAGAATTCCAAACCTCTCTGCCAATAACAGCTAGTTTTCAGTTTTCCCCTCCCCACTCAGACCACTCCCAGACAGTTCTAGCAAAATTCTTGTTTGAGAAGCTATTTTTGTTAATTTTTTACCATTTCAATTGAAAACAATCACAGTAAGGCATTTCATTGTTACCCAGAAATGATTTGATATTGAGATAAAAACGGCTGCATTGGACCTTTAATAAGAGTGAACAGTTGTGTTGGAGTCAGATGATCAGAGTTCTAGGCATAGAGAATAGTAGATCTAACTGTAAAACTGAAACTAATTCCCTAACTCCTAACCAAATGATAATTTTACTAAAGTCATACCAAATCCAATCCATTAAGCTGGATAAGCGAATAACGGAATAAGTGAATGAACTTTATAACGACATCAGGATTCCTCCACATGTTGCTGTTCTCCAAAATTTTTTTTTTTTGTTCACACTTAATGAAGCCCCCTGATTGGAGCTAACGCTGTTACTTCACCCTATTAGAGTCTGTATTCAGAACCATTCGAGTGTCTGTTCATATCTCTCTCTCTCTCTCTCTCTCTCTCTCTCTCTCTCTCTCTCTCTCTCTCTCTCTCTCCCCCCCCCCCCCTCTCTCTCTCTCTCTCTCTCTCTCTCTCTCTCTCTCTCTCTCTCTCTCTCTCTCTCTCTCTCTCTCTCTCTCTCTCTCTCTCTGTGTGTCTTTGTCCTCTGTCTGTCGTCTTGTCGGTCTGCCTGTCTATCGGTCTCACTAGCATTTACTCTACCTCACGCAGACTACTGCAAGGAGTTTGACCATGACCTGACCTGGAAAAACTCTGGATCTCATTGTTTCTTCTTCTCTCCCTTTGGGGATTGTAATAGCTTGACAAATATAGATGACTTCTAACTCTGTGTCTACTCTCCCCTCACTGGCTCACTGTGTAAATATGGTGATGTGTTTTTGAGGTAGAATATATTTATCTAGTACAGATAAATCTCAAAATAAATAATGCTGCCATATAGTGTTGCATAAACCCTGCCAGTGTCCTTTGGTTCATGAAAAAAACAAAAACATTCAACCTTGCAAAGAAGAGAGGGATGAATTGGCTCCCACTCCTTTGCTCGCTCGCTCGCTCGCTCGCTCCCTCTCTCTCTCTCTTTCTCTCTCTCTCTCTCTCTCTCTCTCTCTCTCTCTCTCTCTCTCTCTCTCTCTCTCTCTCTCTCTCTCTCTCTCTCCCTCTCCCTCTCTCTGTGTCTCTCTGGAACGCTAGCAAAAGCCAAGCAAACAAAGCATGGCTGAAGGGGAAAGAGCAAGATGGAGGGAGGGAGGGAGGGAGGGAAGGAAGGAGGGGGTGGTTTGAGTGAAAGGGAGAGGGAGCGAAATAAAGAGAGATGGTGAGAGGGACACACAGCCCTGGTAAAAAAAAATGCATTAATGAGTGAGAAATGTGTCAAAGGAGGGGTCAGAGAGAGTATTTTAGTATTTTTAGTACTTTATTAGGATCCCCATTAGCTACTGCTAAAGCAGCAGCTACTCTCCATGGTGTCCACACAAAACATAAAACATGACATAATACATAACATTAATAGACAAGTACATCACAAGGACAAAACTTCAGACATATAAAATAAGAATACACACTGTTATACATATATGTCTTCATAATCATGTGATTCATAGATGCTACTGAATGCAAGTGCAATACATGAACATGAAAATGGAAACGCAATAACAAGGAGGTGCGTTGAAAAAAAGCGACATTGTTTCTATAGTTACCGCCCGTAATGGGTATCCTGGGGCAAAGTATAGACTTTTTACAGTTACCACCCGTAATGGGTTTCCTGGGTTACTGTAAAAAGTTGCTGCAGTGCCCCTGGGGGTGTGTGTGTGTATGTGAGTGTGTGTGTGTGTATGTGTGTGTGTGTGTGTGTGTGTGTGTGTGTGTGTGTGTGTGTGTGTGTGTGTGTGTGTGTGTGTGCGTGTGTGTGTGCGTGTGTGTGTGCGTGCATGTTCCCCCAGTGTGCCTGCAGCATGCACGTGCCTTCCTGCTTTCCTGTGTCTAAATCTCAGTGTGTTTGTTTTGCTTTTCACAGAGGTGTCTCATTACAGAGAGCGACTGGGGTTTGGCCATGCTGGGCCCTAGGATCACCTTGGCCTGGATGAAATCATATCGTAGCCTCAACGAAGCACCATAGAACAAAAGATCCAACTGATTGGGATTCCTATAGAAAATTAAGAAACGCCAGTAAAACTAAAACTAGAAATGCAAAAGCCTCCTTCGATATGGTTAGTCTTACAAATAATTTAAAAAATCCACAGCAGTTCTGGAAATACACAAATTACAGTGGGGAAAAAAAGTATTTAGTCAGCCACCAATTGTGCAAGTTCTCCCACTTAAACAGATGAGAGAGGCCTGTAATTTTCATCATAGGTACACGTCAACTATGACAGACAAAATGAGAAAAAGAAATCCAGAAAATCACATTGTAGGATTTTTAATGAATTTATTTGCAAATTATGGTGGAAAATAAGTATTTGGTCAATAACAAAAGTTTCTCAATACTTAGTTATATACCCTTTGTTGGCAATGACACAGGTCAAACGTTTTCTGTAAGTCTTCACAAGGTTTTCACACACTGTTGCTGGTATTTTGGCCCATTCCTCCATGCAGATCTCCTCTAGAGCAGTGATGTTTTGGGGCTGTCGCTGGGCAACACAGACTTTCAACTCCCTCCAAAGATTTTCTATGGGGTTGAGATCTGGAGACTGGCTAGCCCACTCCAGGACCTTGAAATGCTTCTTACGAAGCCACTCCTTCGTTGCCCGGGCGGTGTGTTTGGGATCATTGTCATGCTGAAAGACCCAGCCACGTTTCGTCTTCAATGTCCTTGCTGATGGAAGGAGGTTTTCACTCAAAATCTCACGATACATGGCCCCATTCATTCTTTCCTTTACACGGATCAGTCGTCCTGGTCCCTTTGCAGAAAAACAGCCCCAAAGCATGATGTTTCCACCCCCATGCTTCACAGTAGGTATGGTGTTCTTTGGATGCAACTCAGCATTCTTTGTCCTCCAAACACGAAGAGTTGAGTTTTTACCAAAAAGTTATATTTTGGTTTCATCTGACCATATCACATTCTCCCAATCCTCTTCTGGATCATCCAAATGCACTGGCACATGTACTGGCTTAAGCAGGGGGACACGTCTTGCACTGCAGGATTTGAGTCCCTGGCGGCGTAGTGTGTTACTGATGGTAGGCTTTGTTACTTTGGTCCCAGCTCTCTGCAGGTCATTCACTAGGTCCCCCCGTGTGGTTCTGGTATTTTTGCTCACCATTCTTGTGATCATTTTGACCCCACGGGGTGAGATCTTGCGTGGAGCCCCAGATTGAGGGAGATTATCAGTGGTCTTGTATGTCTTCCATTTCCTAATAATTGCTCCCACAGTTGATTTCTTCAAACCAAGCTGCTTACCTATTGCAGATTCAGTCTTCCCAGCCTGGTGCAGGTCTACAATTGTGTTTCTGGTGTCCTTTGACAGCTCTTTCGTCTTGGCCATAGTGGAGTTTGGTGTGTGACTGTTTGAGGTTGTGGACAGGTGTATTTTATACTGATAACAAGTTCAAACACGTGCCATTAATACAGGTAACAAGTGGAGGACAGAGGAGCCTCTTAAAGAAGAAGTTACAGGTCTGTGAGAGCCAGAAATCTTGCTTGTTTGTAGGTGACCAAATACTTATTTTCCACCATAATTTGCAAATAAATTCATTAAAAATCCTACAATGTGATTTTCATGAAAATAAATTCTCAATTTGTCTGTCATAGTTGATGTGTACCTATGATGAAAATTACAGGCCTCTCTCATCTTTTTAAGTAGGAGAACATGCACAATTGGTGGCTGACTAAATACTTTTTTTCCACACTGTACCTTTTAAATAGGTCAAATAATCAACCTATTCAGCAAATGACCATGTCATTCAAGAGCCAGCAGAAATAGCCAATGTTTTAATCTGGATTTCTTATCTATTAGCTCATCTGTTACCTCAAATAATAATTTCAACCACAATTCCATCAATACTAGGTATACGTGGAACCAGGAGACCAACAACCCAAATCAGATATTTAACTTTAGAAAGATTAACTAACTGATATACTGCCTCTCCTCTATTAAATAAATATAAACTAAGGAGCTGGCCTGTATCGACTGGAACCCACATTTATAAAGCAGATCTATTCAACATGTCTTTAACGACTGGTGAAATAACTTTTGTATGGAAATGTGCCCGAGTGACCCTTCTTCATGAAGCTGAAAATACCTTAGACCCGAATAACTATAGATCTACAGTATGTCAGTAATCAATAGCAAAAATCTTTGAAAAATTAAGACATTCCCAAATGTATATACATTCTTCATCTGACCCAGGCAAACTTTATTGATTAATCAAAAGCATTTGATTTATACTGAACAGAAATAAAAAAAACGCAACATATAAAGTGTTGGTCCCACGTTTCATGAGCTGCAATGAAACAGCCCAGCGTATTTCTGTCAAATGATGTGCACAAATCTGTTTACATCCCTGTTAGTGAGCATTTCTCCTTTGCCAAGATAATATATCCACCTGACAGGTGTGGCATATCAAGAAGCTGATTAAACAGCATGAGCATTACACAGGTGCGCCTGTGCTGGGGACAATAAAAGGCCACTCTAAAATATGTAGTTTTGTCACACGACACAATGCCACAGATGTCTCAAATTTTGAGGGAGCGTGCAATTTACATGCTGAGTGCAGGAATGTCAACCAGAGCTGTTGCCAGAGAATTTAATGTTGTTTATGCTGTTAATATACGTTTTATTATTTATATTATTATTATTATTATTATTATTATTATTATTATTATTATTATTATTATTATTATTAGTAGTAGTAGTTATAGTAGCAGTAGTAGTAGTATTAGCAATATTATTTCATTATTATTATTATTATTAGACAGTACTTGCCACATTATTCTTGTTACAAAGTAATTTATTTGTATTACATTTTTTGGGTCACCTTTTAAAAAAGAGATGGTGCATCTCAAGAGAGTTCATCCTGCAAAATGTTACATGAATAAATACATATCAGCTGCCACTTGATTTACAGCACCCTGAGGTAATGATGTTGACTCAAGTCTCCTCTGTTGTACACTGGCTACAGATTACTTCTGGCCACACAAACACACACTAGCTACAAACTAGTTTGGCTACACACACACACACACACTGGTGAAGGGTATGTGTTTGTGGATGTTCATTGTCAAGAGCGTAATAATAACAAAGTAACAGAAATTACATTTGATTATGAACATAGTTGATTCTTTATTGAATGGCCTTCCTAATTGGAGGGTGATATGTACAGTTGAAGTCACAAGTTTACATATACCTTAGCCAACTACATTTAAACTCAGTTTTTTGCAATTCCTGACATTTAATCCTAATAAAAATTCCCTGTTTTAGGTCAGTTAGGACCACCACTTTATTTAAAGAATGTGAAGTGTCAGAATAATAGTAGAGAGTGATATATTTAAGCTTTTATTTCTTTCATCACATTCCCAGTGGGTCAGAGAATTTACATACACTAAATTAGTATTTGGTAGCATTGCCTTTAAAATGTTTAACTTGGGTCAAATGTTTCGGGTAGCCTTCCACAAGCTTCCCACAATAAGTTGGGTGAATTTTGGCCCATTCCTCCTGACAGAGCTGGTGTAACTGAGTCAGGTTTGTAGGCCTCCTTGCTCGCACACGCTTTTTCAGTTCTGCCCACAGATTTTCTATAGGATTAAGGTCAGGGCTTTGTGATGGCCACGTCAATACCTTGACTTTGTTGTCCTTAAGCCATTTTGCCACAACTTTGGAAGTATGCTTTGGGTCATTGTCCATTTGGAAGACCCATTTGCGACCAAGCTTTAACTTCCTGACTGATGTCTTGAGATGTTGCTTCAATGTATCCACATAATTTTCCTTCCTCATGATGCCATCTATTTTGTGAAGTGCACCAGTCCCTCCTGCAGCAAAGCACCCCCACAGCATGATGCTGCCACCCCTGTGCTTCACGGTTGGGATGGTGTTCTTCGGCTTGCAAGCGTCCCCCTTTTTCCTCCAAACATAACGATGGTCATTATGGCCAAACAGTTCTATTTTTGTTTCATCAGACCAGAGAACATTTCTCCAAAAAGTAAGATCTTTGTCCCCATGTGCAGTTGCAAACCGTAGTCTGGCTTTTTTTATGGTGGTTTTGGAGCAGTGGCTTCTTCCTTGCTGAGCGGCCTTTCAGGTTATGTCGATATAAGACTCGTTTTACTGTGGATATAGATACTTTTGTACCTGTTTCCTCCAGCATCTTCAGAAGGGTATTTGCTGTTGTTCTGGGATTGATTTGCACTTTTCGCACCAAAGTACGTTCATCATTAGGAGATAGAACGCATCTCTTTCCTGAGCGGTATGACGGCTGCGTTGTCCCATGGTGTTTATACTTGCGTACTATTGTTTGTACAGATGAACGTCGTACCTTCAGGCGTTTGGAAATTGCTCCCAAGTATGAACCAGACTTGTGGAGGTCTACAATTTTTTTTCTGATGTCTTGGCTAATTTCTTTTGATTTTCCCATGATGTCAAGCAAAGAGGCACTGAGTTTGAAAATAGGCCTTGAAATACATCCACAGGTACACCTCCAATAGACTCAAATGATGTCAATTAGCCTATCAGAAGCTTCTAAAGCCATGACATCATTTTCTGGAATTTTCCAAGCTGTTTAAAGGCACAGTCAACTTAGTGTATGTAAACGTCTGATTGTGATACAGTGAATTATAAGTGAAATAATCTGTCTGTAAACAATTGTTGGAAAAATTACTTGTGTCATTTACAAAGTAGATGTCCTATCCGACTTGCCAAAACTATAGTTTGTTATTTTTGTCTTTTTTTTGTCTTTTTTTTTTGTGGGTAGATCAGCTTAATATTGCAGATATATTGTAACTTACATCAATGTAATTGTCTGCATCACTTCCAATCCACCATGTTTTATATATATATATATATATATATATATATATATACAGGTAAAAGTCAGTAAATTAGAATATTTTGAAAAACTTGATTTATTTCAGTAATTGCATTCAAAAGGTGTAACTTGTACATTATATTTATTCATTGCACACAGACTGATGCATTCAAATGTTTATTTCATTTAATTTTGATGATTTGAAGTGGCAACAAATGAAAATCCAAAATTCCGTGTGTCACAAAATTAGAATATTGTGTAAGGGTTACATTTTGAAGACACCTGGTGCCACAAAATAATCAGCTGATTAACTCAAAACACCTGCAAAGGGCTTTAAATGGTCTCTCAGTCCAGTTCTGAAGCCTACACAAACATGGGGAAGACTTCAGATTTGACAGCTGTCCAAAAGGCGACCATCGACACATTGCACAAGGAGGGAAAGACACAAAAGGTTATTGCAGAAGAGGCTGGCTGTTCTCAGAGCTCTGTGTCCAAACACATTAATAGAGAGGCAAAGGGAAGGAAAAACTGTGGTCAGAAAAAGTGTACAAGCGATAGGGATCACCGCGCCCTAGTCAAGATTGTGAAAAAAAACCCATTCAAAAATGTGGGGGAGATTCACAAGGAGTGGACAGCTGCTGGAGTCAGGGCTTCAAGATCCACCACCAAGAGACGCTTGAAAGACATGGGTTTCAACTGCCGCATACCTCGTGTCAAGCCACTGTTGACCAAGAAACAGCGCGAAAAGCGTCTCACCTGGGCTAAGGAAAAAAAGAGCTGGACTGCTGCTGAGTGGTCTAAAGTCATGTTTTCTGACGAAAGCAAATTTTGCATTTCCTTTGGAAATCGAGGTCCCAGAGTCTGGAGGAAGACAGGAGAGGCACAGGATCCACGTTGCCTGAAGTCTAGTGTAAAGTTTCCACCATCAGTGATGGTTTGGGGTGCCATGTCATCTGCTGGTGTCGGTCCACTCTGTTTCCTGAGATCCAGGGTCAACGCAGCCGTCTACCAGCAAGTTTTAGAGCACTTCATGCTTCCTGCTGCTGACCTGCTCTATGGAGATGGAGATTTCAGGTTCCAACAGGACTTGGCGCCTGCACACAGCGCAAAATCTACCCGTGCCTGGTTTACGGACCATGGTATTTCTGTTCTAAATTGGCCAGCCAACTCCCCTGACCTTAGCCCCATAGAAAATCTGTGGGGTATTGTGAAAAGGAAGATGCAGAATGCCAGACCCAACAACGCAGAAGAGTTGAAGGCCACTATCAGAGCAACCTGGGCTCTCATAACACCTGAGCAGTGCCAGAAACTCATCGACTCCATGCCACGCCGCATTAATGCAGTAATTGAGGCAAAAGGAGCTCCAACCAAGTATTGAGTATTGTACATGCTCATATTTTTCATTTTCATACTTTTCAGTTGGCCAACATTTCTAAAAAATCCCTTTTTTATATTAGCCTTAAGTAATATTCTAATTTTGTGACACACGGAATTTTGGATTTTCATTTGTTGCCACTTCAAATCATCAAAATTAAATGAAATAAACATTTGAATGCATCAGTCTGTGTGCAATGAATAAATATAATGTACAAGTTACACCTTTTGAATGCAATTACTGAAATAAATCAAGTTTTTCAAAATATTCTAATTTACTGACTTTTACCTGTATATATTATTATTTATTTTTTTTATTTTTTTTGCTAAAAGTATTATATTATTGTTCGATTGACTATGATTTTTCAGATCACCCAGTAATGCTATCTGCAAGGTTAGCTCCAGGTAAATCCATTAGCCATTCCTGGGCCTGTGTCCAAAAACAAGTTTCAAATGGACAGTACCAAAATAAATGATCTAATGATTCTGTCCCTTCGCAGCAAATTCTACAGACCTGGGAAGATTGTATCCCCCATATAAATAACATTCTATTGGTAGCAAGAATTTTATATAATAATTTAAATTGAATGATTCTAAGTTTTGAATTCGGTGTCGTTTTGCGTGTCAGTTTATAAACACTATGCCATGGGATCGGTAAGTCAAAAATCTCTTCCCAACTATTTTGCAATCTATATGGGACAGCTGTCAATCCTTTGGTCCTTAAATGAAACTGGTATGCTTTTTTATTTATCACAGTTTTCTTTAACCAATTATGTTCTTTAATGCAAGGCCGACAGACAAGTTCCTTACTTTCTCCCCCTTTCACTTTCCTCTTCCATTTTTGCGGTAAGGCTGCAATTATTTGGTTGTAACTTTGGGTAGAGCAGACATTTCCATATGTTTTTATTAGCTGCATGTGCGACAGACAAGTTCCTTACTTTCTACCCCCATAACTCCACCAGTCCTACCGATGATATAATTTACGAAGATTATACCTTTTTTTGTAAAAAAAAAGGGGTTTTGTTAATTTGTATATTTGCGTTTAACCACAATATTTGTTTCATTATTTGTTCTGTCATTTCTGGAGGATTAAATTGAAATTGCAACCAACTTTCTATGGCTTGTTTTAGAAATAGTGATATTTGGGAGATGATTTACTTTTCAAATAACTGAAAGTGAGAGGTTGTAATCTGAATAAAGGGAAAAAGGACATTCTTGAACATTGGGTGAGACAATCTTACTGCTAGAGAACCAGTTCGGAATTAACTATAACTTTTGTATGACTGAAGCTTTTAGTGATAGATCTAATGTTTTAATATTTAATCATTTCTGTCCTCCGAATATATATTCATTATTTAAATAGGCCCTTTAAATTTTGTCTGGCTTGCCATTCCAAATAAAATGGAATATTTTTTTTCTCATATAATTTAAAAAACTGTTTGCTAGGCGTAGGCAAGACCATAAGCAAATAGGTAAACTGGGATAATACTAAAGAGTTAATGAGGGTGATTTGTCCACAAAATGACAGGTATTTACCTTTCCATGGTAGCAAGATCTTATCTATTTTTGCTAACTTTCTATAAAAATGTATTGGAGTGAGATCATTTATTTCCTTTGGGATATGTATTCCGAGTATATCCACATCACCATCAGACCATTTTATTGTTAAACTACATGTTAATGTAAAAATTTTATTTTTTTGTGATCCAATACGTAATATAGTACATTTGTCATAATTTGGTTGTAATCCAGAGAGGTTAGAAAATGTATCTAGATCCTCTATGAGGCTGTGGAGGGATTCTAGTTGTGGATTTAAAAGAAAACATGAATCATCAGCGTACAATGACACCTTTGTTTTTAAGCCCTGGATTTCTAATCCCTTGATATTATTGTTGGATGTGATTTTAATAGCTAACATCTTGATGGCCATAATAAATAGATATGCCAATAGTGGGCAACCTTGTTTCACTCCTCTTGACAGTTTAAAACTTTCTGAGAAATAGCCATTATTTACTATTTTACACCTAGGGTTACTATACATGATTTTGACCCATTTTATAAGAGATTCTCCAAAATTGAAATGCTCCAGGCATTTATTTATAAACCCCAGTCGTACTTTATCAAATGCATTTTCGAAGTCTGCTATGAATAGCAGGCCTTTTATTATCTCCAATGTATCTTCAATATAAAAAACCTGTCTGATTAGAATGAATACTGTCCGACAATACCTTTTTAATTCTATGCGCTATACATTTTGCTAGAATTTTTGCATCACAACGCTGAAATGTAAGCGTCCTCCAATTTTTTAAATGGACTGGATCTTTATATTTTCCACTTGTATCCTGTTTCAGTAATAATGAAATCAGACATTCTTCTTGAGTGTCTGATTATCTACCATTTACATAGGAGTGGTTAAAACATGCTAATAACGGTCCTCTTAGTATATCAAAAAAGGTTTGGTATACCTCGACTGGTATGCCATCCAACCCTGTTTGTTAACAAGAAATTTGTGGAGTGGTTGAAAAACAAGTTTTAATGACTCCAACCTAAGTGTATGTAAACTTCCGACTTCAACTGTAAGTGCATTAATTTAAAGGCCAATTGTATGGTGTCCAATCAAAAACGCATAGAAAATATGGGTTACATGGAAAAAATTAGACATATTTTACCTAAACCCTCCCTGAGCGCTTGAAAAAAAAAGTGACCCTTCCCTATACCCAAAATGATATTTACAACATAAAGTGGATAGCAGAAAACATGCCTACCGTTTACCATCACTTCGTGGACAGACCTGAGCCTTAGCTATGCATTTTTAGAAACGGTTCTTCGTGCTGTAGCATTACATGGCAACACAGTAATGTTGATAACGCAAGCTTTTTATTTTCAATAGCTTTTACATTTAATTCAGTTCGTGTCATGTTAATTTGGCTTTTTGTGACCCGTGTAAAAAACGTGATATTACACAAATTATCGAATGTATTAGTTTACGAAATCTGACTTTTTGGATATAATGTTAATGATATGTTGGCGAAAGACCCCACTGAATGATTCAGAACATGAATGTGCGCCACCCCATGGTCTCCCGAGTGGCGCAGTGGTCTAAGGCACTGTATTGCAGTGCTAGCTGTGCCACTAGAGATCCTGGTTCAAATCCAGGCTCTGTCGTAGCAGGCCGTGACCTGGAGACCCATGGGGAGGTGCACAATTGGCCCAGCGTCATCTAGGATAGGGGAGGGAATGGCCAGCAGGGATGTAGCTCAGTTGGTTGAGCATGGCGTTTGCAACGCCAGGGTTGTGGGTTCAATTCCCACGGGGGGCCAGTAAAAAATAAATATATATATTTTTTTTTTAAAGAATGATGTATGCACTCACTAACTGTAAGTCCGTCTGGATTAGAGCTTCTGCTAAATGACTAAAATGTAAAATGTAATGAAGAATCATATGTGTCTTAATAAAATGTATTTTAGAACAAATGGAAGAGAAATTCAATCACCAAAGCGCGTTTTCACCTACTCTGGGCAGAGTGGGTGGACACCCTAACAATTATAACGCACTTAGACCTATCAATTGTAATATGTGTAATGAAGGCAAAGGGCCACATTGGTAATAGATTATGTATGATATTGCCATGTGTTATCCCCTTGGCTTTAATTTACTCTGTCTATCTGTAGTAGTATTACCTCCCAAATCATATAAAATCACATCAAATCATATCAACAAGGAACTTGTATAGCATTCACTGTATGCTCGGTCCTAATGTATGTGCTCTCTGTCACCTGAAGTATATGGCAAATGGTCCTGGAACACAAAGAATGCACGAAGGACAATACCCTTCCCCCTCTGACAGAGGCCAACATGTATCTCTCTGTTACAGTATACAGAGGCCTAACTATTATGATATAATAATTCTATAGTATCCATGCCTGGTATCTATCTGAAACTTGTTCACTGAAGATAACGCTGATGCTATCTACAGTACCAGTCAAAAGTTTGGACACACCTACTCATTCAAGGGTTTTTCTTAATGTTTTACTATTTTCTACATTGTAGAATAATAGTGAAGAAATCAGAACTATGAAATAACACATATGGAATCAAAAAAGTGTTAAACAAGTCAAAATATATTTTAGATGTTAGATTCTTCAAAGTAGCCACCCTTTGCCTTGATGACAGCTTTGCACACTCTTGGCATTCTGTCAACCAGCTTCACATGGAATGCTTTTCCAACAGTCTTGAAGGAGTTCGCACATATGCTGAGCACTTGTTGGCTGCTTTTCCTTCACTCTATGGTCCAACTCATCCCTAACCATCTCAATTGGGTTGAGGTCGGGTGATTGTGGAGAACAGGTCATCTGATGCAGCTTTTCATCATTCTCCTTCTTGGTCAAATAGCCCTTACAAAGCCTGGAGGTGTGTTGGGTCATTGTCCGGTTGAAAAACAAATGATAGTCCCACTAAGTGCAAACCAGATGGGATGGCGTATCGCCGCAGAATACTGTGGTAGCCATTCTGTTTACGTGTGCCTTGAATTCTAAATCAAATCGTTTTTATACACCTGTCAGCAACGGGTTTGGCTGAAATAGCCGAATCCACTAATTTGAAGGGTTGTCCACATACTTTTGTATATATAGTGTATGTGTTACGCAGACACAGCATACTGTAGCCCTGATCAAGGGAAATCCTCCACTCCTCTTCTCCCTTGCTCCCTCTCTCTCTCAGTTTGCCACCCGGAGAAATGAACAATGAATTATGAATGGCTGACGGTTTAACGCTTATTAAAAGTGTTGACAGATTTATTGAATCAATGGGAGAGGGAGCCTTCACTACCCAACATGCTCTGTGTCTCCACGTCTATGTCTGTGTCTCTGTGTCTGTGTCTGCCTGACCCTGCAGGTATGTGTGGATGCTATTGATCAGTATGTTTAAATAGAGAGAGAGAGAAGGCAGCTTCATTAGCTAAGCTATTTAACAAACCGAGAGAGGGAGAGAAAGAGGGAGGGAGAGAGGTATAGAGGAACAGAGGATAGGAGGGAGAGGTGGATGAAGTCATAGAAAAAGAGTGTGAAAAAGTGAGAGAGAGAAATAGAGAGAGAAAAGAAAGAAAGAGGGAAAGAAAGAAAGAAAGAAAGAAAGAAAGAAAGAAAGAAAGAAAGAAAGAAAGAAAGAAAGAAAGAAAGAAAGAAAGAAAGAAAGAAAGAAAGAAAGAAAGAAAGAAAGAAAGAAAGAAAGAAAGAAAGAAAGAAAGAAAGAAAGAAAGAAAGAAAGAAAGAAAGAAAGAAAGTGTCAAGGGCTGAGGTTAATGTGGTGTGGGAGTCAGGCGCAGGACACCGAAGCTTAGTCCAATAAAGTTTACTAGTGCAACACAAGGCAAAATACAATCAACGGCCTCAACAAAAAACAGAGGCGAGCGATTACGCAAACTGTGCGTAAACTACAAAACAACAAACAGAGAAAACACGCAGCACTAACGGACAGGCGAATAACAACACACAAACTAACCAACACAAGACAGGCAACTTATAGGACACATAATCAGACACAAACGGACACAGGTGCAATAGACAGACAAAAGCAATCAAACATCGAAACATCTAACGGTGGCAGCTAGTACTCCGGGGACGGCGAACGCCGAAGCCTGCCCGAGCAAGGAGGAGGAGCAGCCTCGGCAGAATCCGTGACAGTACCCCCCCCTTGACGCGCGGCTCCAGCCGTACGCCGACCCCGGCCTCGGGGACGACCAGGAGGACGCGGAGCCGGGCGCGTGGGATGACCACGGTGGAACTCAGTCAGGAGAGATGGATCTAGGATATTCCTCCTAGGCACCCAGCACTGTTCCTCCGGACCGTACCCCTCCCACTCCACGAGATACTGGAGACCCCCCGTCTGACGTCTCGAGTCCAAGATGGTCCTGACCGTGTATGCCGGAGCTCCCTCGATGTCCAGAGGGGGCGGAGGGGTCTCTCCTATCTCACCTTCCTGGAGTGGACCAGCTACCACCGGCCTGAGAAGAGACACATGGAACGAGGGGTTAATATTCTTATAATCAATAGGCAGTTGTAACCTGTAACACACCTCATTCAATCTCCTCAGGACTTTAAAAGGCCCCACAAACCGCCGACCCAGCTTCCGGCAGGGCAGGCGGAGGGGCAGGTTTCGAGTCGAGAGCCGGAGCGTACACCGGACCCTCACTACGGTGGCGATCGGCGCTCGCCTTCTGTCGACGGATGGCCCGCTGCAGATGGACATGAGCAGCGTTCCACGTCTCCTCCGAGCGCCGAATCCATTCGTCCACCGCAGGGGCCTCGATCTGGCTCTCGTGCCATGGTGCCAGAACCGGCTGATACCCCAACACACACTGGAAAGGGGTTAGATTAGTGGAGGAGTGGCGGAGAGAGTTCTGTGCCATCTCTGCCCAGGGGATATACCTTGACCACTCCTCCGGCCGGCCCTGGCAATAGGACCTCAGAAACCTACCCACATCCTGGTTGACTCGTTCTACCTGCCCATTGCTCTCTGGGTGGTAACCCGAGGTAAGGCTCACCGAGACCCCCAAGCGTTCCATGAACGCCCCCCAGACTCTGGAGGTGAACTGGGGACCTCGGTCAGACACTATATCCTCGGGCACCCCATAGTGCCGGAAAACGTGGGTAAATAGGGCCTCAGCGGTCTGTAGGGCAGTAGGGAGACCCGGCATTGGGAGGAGACGACAGGCCTTGGAAAACCGATCCACAACGACCAAAATAGTGGTATTCCCCTGGGAGGGGGGAAGGTCTGTCACAAAATCCACCGAGAGGTGGGACCATGGTCGTTGTGGAACGGGCAGGGGATGTAACTTTCCCCTGGGCAAATGTCTATGCGCCTTACACTGGGTGCACACCGAGCAGGAGGAGACATAAACCCTCAAATCCCTAGCTAACGTTGGCCACCAGTATTTCACGCTAAGGCAGTGCACTGTCCGGCCAATACCTGGATGTCCAGAGGAGGGTGATGTATGAGCCCAATAAATAAGGCGGTCACGAACCTCGAGCGGAACGTACGTCCGCCCCACCGGACACTCTGGGGGAGTAGGGTCGGTACGCAGTGCCCGCTCGATCTCCGCATCGACCTCCCACACCACCGGAGCCACCAGACAAGACTCCGGCAGTATGGGAGTAGGCTCAATGGACCTCTCCTCTGTGTCATACCGCCGGGACAGGGCGTCTGCCTTACCGTTCTGGGACCCTGGGATGTATGTGATCTTAAAAACAAACCGGGTCAGGAACATGTTCCACCTAGCCTGACGAGGGTTCAATCTCCTAGCTGCCCGGATGTACTCCAGGTTACGGTGGTCAGTCAGAATGAGGAAAGGGTGTTGAGCCCCCTCAAGCCAATGCCTCCACACATTTAGGGCCTGGACTACAGCTAACAGCTCCCTGTCCCCTACGTCATAATTACGCTCCGCCGAGCTGAGCTTCTTAGAATAGAACGCACAGGGGCGGAGTTTAGGTGGCGTGCCGGACCGTTGCGACAGGACTGCCCCAATACCGGCCTCGGACGCGTCTACCTCAACTTGGAATGGTAAAGCGGGGTCCAGATGCGCCACCACCGGAGCCGAAGTGAACAGGTTCTTCAGTTTAACAAATGCCCTGTCCGCCTCAGCTGACCACTGCAAACGCACCGGACCCCCCTTTAGCAGGGACGTAATGGGAGCTGCCACCTGTCCAAAGCCCCGGATAAACCTCCGGTAGTAATTAGCAAAACCCAAAAACTGCTGCACCTCTTTTACAGTGGTTGGAGTTTGCCAATTACGCACGGCCGACACACGGTCAACCTCTATCTTCACACCAGACGTGGACAACCGATAACCCAAAAAGGAGACGGACTCCTGGAAGAACAAGCATTTCTCTGCCTTGACATACAAGTCATGCTCCAACAGCCTCCTCAACACTCGGCGCACCAGGGCTACATGCTCGGCTCGTGTAGAAGAGTACACTAGGATGTCGTCGATGTATACTACCACACCCTGCCCATGCATGTCCCGGAAAATCTCGTCAACAAAGGATTGGAAGACTGAAGGAGCATTCATTAACCCGTATGGCATGACGAGATACTGGTAATGACCCAAGGTGGTGCTAAATGCTGTTTTCCATTCATCCCCCTCCCTAATGCGCACCAGATTGTACGCGCTCCTGAGATCCAACCTTGTGAAGAACCGCGCTCCGCGTAATGACTCCGTTATAGTCGCAATCAGACGAAGAGGGTAACTGTACTTAATCGTGATCTGATTGAGACTACGGTAATCAATACATGGGCGCAAACCCCCGTCCTTCTTCTTCACAAAGAAGAAACTCGAGGAAACCGGGGAAGTGGAGGACCGTATGTATCCCTGTGCCAAGGACTTGGCTATGTAAGTCTCCATAGCCGCTGTCTCCTCTTGAGACAGGGGATACACACGGCTCCGCGGAAGTGCCGCTCCTGTTTGGATATCTATCGCACAATCCCCCTGTCTATGAGGTGGTAGCCGTGTTGCCCTAGTTTTGCTGAACACAAGTGCTAAATCCTCATATTCAGGGGGAATGCACATTGCGGGCACTTGGTTCGGACTCTCCACCGAGGCCGCCCCTAAGGAAACACCTAGACATCTCCCTACACACTGGGCAGACCACTCCATAAGAGCCCTCTGTTGCCACGCAATGGTAGGATCATGGGCGCTTAACCAGGGAAGCCCCATCCCCACGGGATACGCAGGAGAGTCGATCAGATAAAACTGAATGATCTCCTCATGACCCCCCTGCGTCGTCATCTTAAGTGGTGCTGTGACTACTCTGATCAACCCCGACCCCAGCGGCCGGCTGTCTAGGGCATGAACAGGAAAGGGGGCTTCTACCGGCCGAAGGGGAATTCCTAACCTATAACAAAATTCACGATCAACAAAATTCCCAGCTGCGCCTGAATCTACTAGCGCCTTATGCTGGGAATGAGGTGCCACCTGTGGAAATCTCACAGGTATACACAGGTGACCAACAGAGAGCTCTGGGTAAGTGGGGCGCCTACTCACCTGAAATGACTCCCCAGTGCGTGACCTGTTGTCCCCTCTCCCAGGAGACCCTCCCCAGCACCTAGCCGCAGTGTGTCCTCCACGGCCACAGTTGGTGCAGGGGACGGCCCCCCTCGGGTTCTCTCTCCTCCTCTCCCTAGCGCCAGCACCCCCGAGCTCCATGGGAATCGGCTCAGAGGTGCTGGAGGGTGGAATGGACGACCCCCACTCGGGACGTCCGCGGGTAGCCAGCAGGGTGTCGAGACGGATGGAAATGTCCACCAACTGGTCGAAGGATAGGTTGGTGTCCCTGCAGGCCAGCTCACGACGAACGTCCTCTCGTAGGCTACACCGGTAATGGTCGATGAGGGCCCTCTCATTCCACCCCGCATCCGCCGCTAGAGTCCGGAACTCCAGGGCGAACTCCTGTGCACTCCTCTTCCCCTGTCGGAGGTGGAACAGACGCTCCCCCGCCGCCTTCCCCTCAGGTGGATGATCGAACACAGCCCTGAAGCGGCGGGAGAACTCTGCGTAGGTGATGGTGGCGGCGTCTATTCCCCTCCATTCGGCGTTGGCCCACTCCAACGCCTTGCCGGATAGACAGGAGATGAGGGCAGAGACGCTCTCGTATCCCGAGGGCGCCGGGTGTATGGTGGCCAGGTAGAGTTCCACCTGCAGGAGGAACCCCTGACACCCGGCTGCAGAACCATCATATGCCCTCGGGAGCGAGAGCCGAATGCCACTGGGTTCCGGTGCTGGGAGAGGAGGACTGGCCGATGGTGATGGTAAGGTGTGCGAAGGCGTGGGCACCTCTCCCGTAACCAACCGGCGCAGAGTGTTGGACACCTCGTTCATGGCGGCCCCAAGTTGCCGGATCATGGTGTCTTGGTCGCTGATCTGATCCTCCAGCGACTTGGGTGCCGCCGCTTCTCCTGCTGACTCCATATGGTGTGTTGTTCTGTCAAGGGCTGAGGTTAATGTGGTGTGGGAGTCAGGCGCAGGACACCGAAGCTTAGTCCAACAAAGTTTACTAGTGCAACACAAGGCAAAATACAATCAACGGCCTCAACAAAAAACAGAGGCGAGCGATTACGCAAACTGTGCGTAAACTACAAAACAACAAACAGAGAAAACACGCAGCACTAACGGACAGGCGAATAACAACACACAAACTAACCAACACAAGACAGGCAACTTATAGGACACATAATCAGACACAAACGGACACAGGTGCAATAGACAGACAAAAGCAATCAAACATCGAAACATCTAACGGTGGCAGCTAGTACTCCGGGGACGGCGAACGCCGAAGCCTGCCCGAGCAAGGAGGAGGAGCAGCCTCGGCAGAATCCGTGACAGTACCCCCTCCTTGACGCGCGGCTCCAGCCGTACGCCGACCCCGGCCTCGGGGACGACCAGGAGGACGCGGAGCCGGGCGCGTGGGATGACCACGGTGGAACTCAGTCAGGAGAGATGGATCTAGGATATTCCTCCTAGGCACCCAGCACTGTTCCTCCGGACCGTACCCCTCCCACTCCACGAGATACTGGAGACCCCCCGTCTGACGTCTCGAGTCCAAGATGGTCCTGACCGTGTATGCCGGAGCTCCCTCGATGTCCAGAGGGGGCGGAGGGGTCTCTCCTATCTCACCTTCCTGGAGTGGACCAGCTACCACCGGCCTGAGAAGAGACACATGGAACGAGGGGTTAATATTCTTATAATCAATAGGCAGTTGTAACCTGTAACACACCTCATTCAATCTCCTCAGGACTTTAAAAGGCCCCACAAACCGCCGACCCAGCTTCCGGCAGGGCAGGCGGAGGGGCAGGTTTCGAGTCGAGAGCCGGAGCGTACACCGGACCCTCACTACGGTGGCGATCGGCGCTCGCCTTCTGTCGACGGATGGCCCGCTGCAGATGGACATGAGCAGCGTTCCACGTCTCCTCCGAGCGCCGAATCCATTCGTCCACCGCAGGGGCCTCGATCTGGCTCTCGTGCCATGGTGCCAGAACCGGCTGATACCCCAACACACACTGGAAAGGGGTTAGATTAGTGGAGGAGTGGCGGAGAGAGTTCTGTGCCATCTCTGCCCAGGGGATATACCTTGACCACTCCTCCGGCCGGCCCTGGCAATAGGACCTCAGAAACCTACCCACATCCTGGTTGACTCGTTCTACCTGCCCATTGCTCTCTGGGTGGTAACCCGAGGTAAGGCTCACCGAGACCCCCAAGCGTTCCATGAACGCCCCCCAGACTCTGGAGGTGAACTGGGGACCTCGGACAGACACTATATCCTCGGGCACCCCATAGTGCCGGAAAACGTGGGTAAATAGGGCCTCAGCGGTCTGTAGGGCAGTAGGGAGACCCGGCATTGGGAGGAGACGACAGGCCTTGGAAAACCGATCCACAACGACCAAAATAGTGGTATTCCCCTGGGAGGGGGGAAGGTCTGTCACAAAATCCACCGAGAGGTGGGACCATGGTCGTTGTGGAACGGGCAGGGGATGTAACTTTCCCCTGGGCAAATGTCTATGCGCCTTACACTGGGTGCACACCGAGCAGGAGGAGACATAAACCCTCAAATCCCTAGCTAACGTTGGCCACCAGTATTTCACGCTAAGGCAGTGCACTGTCCGGCCAATACCTGGATGTCCAGAGGAGGGTGATGTATGAGCCCAATAAATAAGGCGGTCACGAACCTCGAGCGGAACGTACGTCCGCCCCACCGGACACTCTGGGGGAGTAGGGTCGGTACGCAGTGCCCGCTCGATCTCCGCATCGACCTCCCACACCACCGGAGCCACCAGACAAGACTCCGGCAGTATGGGAGTAGGCTCAATGGACCTCTCCTCTGTGTCATACCGCCGGGACAGGGCGTCTGCCTTACCGTTCTGGGACCCTGGGATGTATGTGATCTTAAAAACAAACCGGGTCAGGAACATGTTCCACCTAGCCTGACGAGGGTTCAATCTCCTAGCTGCCCGGATGTACTCCAGGTTACGGTGGTCAGTCAGAATGAGGAAAGGGTGTTGAGCCCCCTCAAGCCAATGCCTCCACACATTTAGGGCCTGGACTACAGCTAACAGCTCCCTGTCCCCTACGTCATAATTACGCTCCGCCGAGCTGAGCTTCTTAGAATAGAACGCACAGGGGCGGAGTTTAGGTGGCGTGCCGGACCGTTGCGACAGGACTGCCCCAATACCGGCCTCGGACGCGTCTACCTCAACTTGGAATGGTAAAGCGGGGTCCAGATGCGCCACCACCGGAGCCGAAGTGAACAGGTTCTTCAGTTTAACAAATGCCCTGTCCGCCTCAGCTGACCACTGCAAACGCACCGGACCCCCCTTTAGCAGGGACGTAATGGGAGCTGCCACCTGTCCAAAGCCCCGGATAAACCTCCGGTAGTAATTAGCAAAACCCAAAAACTGCTGCACCTCTTTTACAGTGGTTGGAGTTTGCCAATTACGCACGGCCGACACACGGTCAACCTCTATCTTCACACCAGACGTGGACAACCGATAACCCAAAAAGGAGACGGACTCCTGGAAGAACAAGCATTTCTCTGCCTTGACATATAAGTCATGCTCCAACAGCCTCCTCAACACTCGGCGCACCAGGGCTACATGCTCGGCTCGTGTAGAAGAGTACACTAGGATGTCGTCGATGTATACTACCACACCCTGCCCATGCATGTCCCGGAAAATCTCGTCAACAAAGGATTGGAAGACTGAAGGAGCATTCATTAACCCGTATGGCATGACGAGATACTGGTAATGACCCAAGGTGGTGCTAAATGCTGTTTTCCATTCATCCCCCTCCCTAATGCGCACCAGATTGTACGCGCTCATGAGATCCAACCTTGTGAAGAACCGCGCTCCGCGTAATGACTCCGTTATAGTCGCAATCAGACGAAGAGGGTAACTGTACTTAATCGTGATCTGATTGAGACTACGGTAATCAATACATGGGCGCAAACCCCCGTCCTTCTTCTTCACAAAGAAGAAACTCGAGGAAACCGGGGAAGTGGAGGACCGTATGTATCCCTGTGCCAAGGACTTGGCTATGTAAGTCTCCATAGCCGCTGTCTCCTCTTGAGACAGGGGATACACACGGCTCCGCGGAAGTGCCGCTCCTGTTTGGAGATCTATCGCACAATCCCCCTGTCTATGAGGTGGTAGCCGTGTTGCCCTAGTTTTGCTGAACACAAGTGCTAAATCCTCATATTCAGGGGGAATGCACATTGCGGGCACTTGGTTCGGACTCTCCACCGAGGCCGCCCCTAAGGAAACACCTAGACATCTCCCTACACACTGGGCAGACCACTCCATAAGAGCCCTCTGTTGCCACGCAATGGTAGGATCATGGGCGCTTAACCAGGGAAGCCCCATCCCCACGGGATACGCAGGAGAGTCGATCAGATAAAACTGAATGATCTCCTCATGACCCCCCTGCGTCGTCATCTTAAGTGGTGCTGTGACTACTCTGATCAACCCCGACCCCAGCGGCCGGCTGTCTAGGGCATGAACAGGAAAGGGGGCTTCTACCGGCCGAAGGGGAATTCCTAACCTATAACAAAATTCACGATCAACAAAATTCCCAGCTGCGCCTGAATCTACTAGCGCCTTATGCTGGGAATGAGGTGCCACCTGTGGAAATCTCACAGGTATAAACAGGTGACCAACAGAGAGCTCTGGGTAAGTGGGGCGCCTACTCACCTGAAATGACTCCCCAGTGCGTGACCTGTTGTCCCCTCTCCCAGGAGACCCTCCCCAGCACCTAGCCGCAGTGTGTCCTCCACGGCCACAGTTGGTGCAGGGGACGGCCCCCCTCGGGTTCTCTCTCCTCCTCTCCCTAGCGCCAGCACCCCCGAGCTCCATGGGAATCGGCTCAGAGGTGCTGGAGGGTGGAATGGACGACCCCCACTCGGGACGTCCGCGGGTAGCCAGCAGGGTGTCGAGACGGATGGAAATGTCCACCAACTGGTCGAAGGATAGGTTGGTGTCCCTGCAGGCCAGCTCACGACGAACGTCCTCTCGTAGGCTACACCGGTAATGGTCGATGAGGGCCCTCTCATTCCACCCCGCATCCGCCGCTAGAGTCCGGAACTCCAGGGCGAACTCCTGTGCACTCCTCTTCCCCTGTCGGAGGTGGAACAGACGCTCCCCCGCCGCCTTCCCCTCAGGTGGATGATCGAACACAGCCCTGAAGCGGCGGGAGAACTCTGCGTAGGTGATGGTGGCGGCGTCTATTCCCCTCCATTCGGCGTTGGCCCACTCCAACGCCTTGCCGGATAGACAGGAGATGAGGGCAGAGACGCTCTCGTTTCCCGAGGGCGCCGGGTGTATGGTGGCCAGGTAGAGTTCCACCTGCAGGAGGAACCCCTGACACCCGGCTGCAGAACCATCATATGCCCTCGGGAGCGAGAGCCGAATGCCACTGGGTTCCGGTGCTGGGAGAGGAGGACTGGCCGATGGTGATGGTAAGGTGTGCGAAGGCGTGGGCACCTCTCCCGTAACCAACCGGCGCAGAGTGTTGGACACCTCGTTCATGGCGGCCCCAAGTTGCCGGATCATGGTGTCTTGGTCGCTGATCTGATCCTCCAGCGACTTGGGTGCCGCCGCTTCTCCTGCTGACTCCATATGGTGTGTTGTTCTGTCAAGGGCTGAGGTTAATGTGGTGTGGGAGTCAGGCGCAGGACACCGAAGCTTAGTCCAACAAAGTTTACTAGTGCAACACAAGGCAAAATACAATCAACGGCCTCAACAAAAAACAGAGGCGAGCGATTACGCAAACTGTGCGTAAACTACAAAACAACAAACAGAGAAAACACGCAGCACTAACGGACAGGCGAATAACAACACACAAACTAACCAACACAAGACAGGCAACTTATAGGACACATAATCAGACACAAACGGACACAGGTGCAATAGACAGACAAAAGCAATCAAACATCGAAACATCTAACGGTGGCAGCTAGTACTCCGGGGACGGCGAACGCCGAAGCCTGCCCGAGCAAGGAGGAGGAGCAGCCTCGGCAGAATCCGTGACAGAAAGAAAGAAAGAAAGAAAGAAAGAAAGAAAGAAAGAAAGAAAGAAAGAAAGAAAGAAAGAAAGAAAGAAAGAAAGAAAGAAAGAAAGAAAGAAAGAAAGATGGACAGAGTGAGTCAGCTAACAGCAGGATAAGATAAGTCCTCTTGAATCTCATTCATTAGTAGCCTCTAAATGTTGTTGATCTAATGAATCCAGGGTTGACGATGTCAGAGGGGAGATGGGGTGGCAGACACAAATCACAATTTAATCTCTGATGTTGCTCATTAAAGATGGAATGTGCATTAGGGGAAACAGCGCCATTGTTATTATTGTTGTTTTGTGGATGTAATGGAGGTAATGTGCGTCGAGCACTGTGGTAAAACAAGTTGCAGTACATAGTGCTCTTCTATCGTGCAGTGATGTCAGAGGGAATAAAACTGTATTTGTTGTTTTCAGTAACTTCTTTGTTGTTGTAATATCCCAAACGGTGGTGGCAATTTCACCATGAAGGATCCCAGCTTTTAAAGCCCTTACATGCGTAAACACACACACACACAACCTGGTACAAAACACATAGGCCAACAAACACACACACACACACACACACACACACACACAGACAGACACACACACACACATACATGCTCCTGATGCTGACATTTGTTCAGTGGCTTCCCAAAGCCACTCTGAGTAAAGGGCATCCCCATTGAACAGAGCTTGGAGATAAGACTGATTCAGTCAGTCATCCTGTCTTTGTATTCATCCAACAACAATACATGTCATCTTGGGGAGTGTCTCTAACAGAATACATCCACCTACCTCTCCAGTAATCACTGGTTCAAATCCCAGAGTCGGCAAGTTGGAAAAATCTGCCATTCTGCTCTTGAACAAGGCAGTTAAGCACCAACAACAACTGCTCAGTGGGCGCCGATGATGTGGACGTCAATTAAGGAAGCCCACCGCACCTCTCTGATTCCGAGGGGTTGGGTTTAAAATGGGAAAGACACATTTCAGTTGAATGCATTCAGTTGTGCAACAGACTAGGTATCCCCCTTCCCCTTTCCCTTCACTCTCCCCTCTGTCTGCCACTGTAGCTGCGTCCTAAATGGCACCCTATTCACTACACAGGGCCAGGTCAAAACTAGTGCACTATATAGGGAACAGGGTGTCATTTGGAACACATAGTATGTCTATCATATCCTTTGATCCCCTCTTATACTGTGTCTGATACCGTGTCTGATACCTGGTCTTACACCTGGTCTGACACCTGGTCTGATATCAGGTCTGATACCGTGTCTGATACCAGGTCTGATACCTGGTCTGATACCTAGTCTGATACCAGGTCTGATACCGTGTCTGACACCTGGTCTGACACCTGGTCTGACACCTGGTCTGACAGCTAGTCTGATACCAGGTCTGATTCCAGGTCTGATACCTAGTCTGTTACCTGGTCTGATACCTGGTCTGATATCAGGTCTGATACCTGGTCTGATACCGTGTCTGATACCGTGTCTGATACCTGGTCTGATACCTGGTCTGATACCTGGTCTGATACCAGGTCTGATACCGTGTCTGATACCTGGTCTGATACCATGTCTGATACCTGGTCTGATACCTGGTCTGACACCTGGTCTGACAACTGGTCTGATACCGTGTCTGATGTCTCCCGAGTGGCGCAGTGGTCTAAGGCACTGCATCGCAGTGCTAGCTGTGCCACTAGAGATCCTGGTTCGAATCCAGGCTCTGTCGTAGTCGGCTGTGACCGGGAGACCCATGGGGCGGTGCGCAATTGGCCCAGCGTCGTCCAGGGTAGGGGAGGGAATGGCCGGCAGGGATGTAGCTCAGTTGATAGAGCATGGCGTTTGCAACGCTAGGGTTGTGGGTTCGATTCCCACAGGGGGTATAAAAAAATATAATAATGTATGCACTAACTGTAAGTCACTCTGGATAAGAGTGTCTGCTAAATGACGTAAATGTAAATGATACCTGGTCTGTCTATTAAAAGTCTGTAAGGATCTAGTCTGTCTCTCTGCTCCTCTCCCCTCCCACAGTCCTAGTAGATTATGTGTGTGGTTGGTTGTGTGTGTGTACCTCTAAATGTCTAGAGATAGCCCTCCCGTTGTTGTGGTGCTATGAGCGACGTGCAGTATTAAAAATGTCACCGTGGGGTAACATCAGTGTGATAAGGAAGGAGCGAGAGCCAGGTTCATTAAACATCAATCCTGGTGGGCTGAGGCCCCTGTCGCTATGGGTAACACCCTCCATTATTGTGACGGAACCATGGAAGCCAAGCTCATCACAACCTGTAAGTGTTTGGTTTGTTTTATCTGTTCAAATGTAGATTAAAGGCTAGCTACCGCCGGGCTACAAACAATGCACTTGTTATTTCCACAGAGAATAGAATATAAACAAACAGAGGTCTAGGAGACGGAATATGAGGATCAGGACAGGTAAGGTCTGATTCATGTTTTCAGCTTTGTCTTGGTATTTTATTCCCTTCTAAATGGAACTGCTATTCCCCTCTCTCACACACACACACACACACACACACACACACACACACACACACACACACACACACACACACACACACACACACACACACACACACAGACACAAACACACAAACACTGCCTCTCCCTCGCTCAAACACACACACATGCACACACACTTACGTGCACACACACACACACCCACGCACACACACACGCACACACACACACACACACACACACACACACATACACACACACACACACACACACACACACACACACACACACACACACACACACACACACACACACACACACACACACACACACACACACACAGTACCATACAGAGTCCCTTGCTGGTTAAGCCATTCCCATATGTCTGTTGTGTGCTTATCAGTTATCCTTAGAGGTATAAGCAAAGAAAGTGTGACTGGGGATTTTCAGGCTGGCTCTATGCTATCCATCTTCAGACCCAGCATTGTGTCTTAAATCCCAATCCAAACTGTCTGGCTGTATTTCCCCCATATCCAGTGTGATTGTACTGTGCATATGAGATGGCATTTTCAAAGAGGTAGGATTGTGAGTCTTTTGGCTTCATTGCGGGGACAGAGGGCCAGACCTGTCTGCGATGTCTCAGACAGTGAAAGTAGCAGAATATGGGGAGATGACACACATACTCACACACCATACACACACACACACACACACACACACACACACACACACACACACACACACACACACACACACACACACACACATACACATACACATATTCAAACACACACACACACACTTCTACAGGTGTTTGCAATCGATCTAGTGAAACATGCTGTTTTTGATGGACCTCACTACTCCACCCCTGAGTCAGAGACGAGAGCTTAACAAACTCAAACAGTTTCTACCTCCCAAAAACTCCCATGGCTGACATTTAGACAGCTTCAGAAAAAGTCTGCTATACAGTATATATATATATATATATATATATATATATATATATATATATATATATATATATATATATATATATATATATATATACAGAGAGAGAGAGAGAGAGAGAGAGAGAGAGAGAGAGAGAGAGAGAGAGAGAGAGAGTACCAGTAAAAAGTTTGGAAACACCTACTCATTCAAGGGTTTTTCTTTATTTTTACTATTGTTTACATTGTAAAATAATAGTGAAGTCATCAACACTATGAAATCACATATATGGAATCATGTAGTAACCAAAAAGGTGTTAAACAAATCAAAATATATTTTATATTTGAGATTCTTCAAATAGCAAGCCTTTGCCTTGATGACAGCTTTGCACACTCTTGGCATTATCTCAACCAGCTTCATGAGGTAGTCAACTGGAATGCATTTCAATTAACAGGTGTGCCTTCTTAAAAGGTAATTTGTGGAATTGATTTCCTTCTTAATACGTTTCAGCCAATCAGTTGTGTTGTAACAAGGTAGGGGGGTATACAGACCAAGTCCATATTATGGTAAGAACAGCTCAAATAAACAAAGAGAAACGACAGTCCATTATTACATTAAGACATGATGGTCAGTCAATACGGAACATTTCAAGAACGTTGAAAGTTTCTTCAAATGCAGTCGCAAAAACCATCAAGCGCTATGATTAAACTGGCTTCCATGAGGACCGGCACAGGAATGGAAGACCCAGAGTTACCTCTGCTGCAGAGGATTCTACAATATAGTTAAAAATAAAGAAAACACCTTGAATCCGTAGGTGTGTCCAAACTTTTGACTGGTACTGTATTTTTATATATATAATAGATGTAATTTTTTTTGCTCAGAAAACGTATAAAACCACCGGCAGTTGGGGAACCCTGACACGCAATTCGTTAGTGGGTCAGCTTAACCTGGTGAATGCATTTCTTTGGAGGAATGCAAACGTCTGCCCCGGGGGCACATGCATTCAAACAAGCAACAGGTAAACATGACATTAGGCCGTTGTCACCTCCCTCTTCTACCCCCATCTCCACAGTTCCATTTTTGAATAAGGCTGTAAAGTAACAAAATGTGCAAAAAGTCAAGGAGTCTGAATACTTTCTGAATGCACTGTATCTCACAACAAGTCTGGCATTTTTCACAGCTTGTAGTTATTTATTTATTCATTTTGTTTTCCGACGAGAAAGTGTTTATAATTTGCACGGTGTGGTGCGTACACACGATTGCTACCATATCACACCCAGATTTTATTGGCTCATTCCACCCCTGTGGTGTAGAAGCAACTCTTTGTCAACAAGTCGCTGATGTAAATGAGAATATGTTCTCAGTCAATTTACTTTGTGAAATAAGTGCAGCACAAAAATAAAAATATATTTGAGTTGAAACGACTTCAGAGGCCTCCTTTGTTGTTTTCTGTGTTGTTCCTCTTTCAATTATTCCTCCAGCTGATACATGTGGTGAGCTTTCTCCTTTAGCCTCTTTCTCTCTCTCTCTCTCTCTCTCTCTCTCTCTCTCTCTCTCTCTCTCTCTCTCTCTCTCGCTCGCTCCCCTTGTCCTCTCTTTCTCTAAAGTTGTGTACAACTAAAAAGTAACTGACTATATTTCCCCTCTCCCTCTCCCTCCCTCTTTCTCTCTCTCCCTCCCTCTTTCTCTCTCTCCCTCCCTATCTCTGTTTTTCCTCCTCTTTCTTTCTCTCTCTTTCCTTTCTTTTTTGTAAATCCCACACATATATTCCATCTGTTTCTGTCTCCTCCTTCCTTCACGGATTTAACCTGATCAGGTGAAATGGAGGAAGAAGAGAAGGTGGAGGAGGAAGGTGTAAAATAACGTAAACACACTCCTAACTCAGGCTAAAATATGAGGTAAGATTCCTAAAGATTCCAATTTAAAGCTTTATTGGCAACAAGTCACAACCCGGTTTTCCCCAGGAACGACTAATATCAAAAGGTTGCAATTACTAACAAACGATAATCATCAATCACTCCCAGTCTGCACAAATGACCCCCAAAAGCTCCCTAAACATGTCCCCTACTGAACACGGTGACATTAACAGTGACGCTAGATTCCATTCAATCCTGTGATATGACAACCTTTCAGAAAAATATCCTTTCGCTAGGCAGGGGTCGTAAAAAATATGCAGCGCTATCGATCTTCCCAAATGCACTGTAGCACACTGTTGCAGAACTCGCAGAAATCGGAGATGCCATTTATTAATAAGTACATTTCTTCCCAGTGTGAAAACAATGAGCCAGGGATGTATTACTACCTTGTCAAGAGCTAGCCTTGAATCTCGGTCGCTATTAATCCAGATGAGATGTTGATGTGATTGACGTGCAATAGAGGCTTTCACAGAGGGGAGGCAAGGAGAGAACCGGGGATCTTAGAAACTAATCTCCAGCACATCAAGCATATTTGTATCTCTCCCTACTCCTTTTAACCCCCTAGAGTCGATTGACGCACTGGTGCATCAATTTAAGTAACATTAACAAAATAATCCCCATAACTTTTTTGCATCTGTCGATGTTACACTTCCACATCTGCGGTGAAAGGTGGCAGAGCCAGAGCGGTGTTTGTCAGACCATGAGACATCCCAGAAATAGATATTCTCATGAAAACGTCTGTAGCATCCGAACAGTTTGACCTAGAAAACCGTTTTGCCCTACAACCCCCACAATTGTCAGGGGACTCGTCTGAAGTCGGTACCGTCGGTGTGCCAACTTCTGTTTGTAGCATTTGAATAGTTTGGGCTACTGTGGAAAGGGGAGGTTCTCATGAACACGATGGTGTTCTCTGTTTTGCTCTACGACCCCCACAAGTGTCACGGGACTCGTCTAAAGGTAACAGATACCGGTTTTAAGAAATGAATGGAAGTATGAAGGTAGTTTTGTGCGTACCCAAAAAAGGGATTATATATGTATAGAAAATATATAAAAAAATCTCCTAGATATAGGACAAACACTTCAAAACCTTGTTTCTTCTGATGTATTTTTTGACTGTCTTTTTTGCCATTTATGAATGTGTTGTTCAATGAATTTCTCTGGTATATAGTAGTAAAGGCCAAATTCAATATTTTATCAAAAACGTTTAAATATATTTTTTGATAAGTAAAGGTGTCCTACATTTTTTTATCAAATAGCTAAATGTTCCATAGTATGACAATCTTAAAACAATTCCATATGTCAGCTTTTAAACCCCCCCACCCCGCCTGAAATCGGTTTAACTGCCTTGACAGTAAGACAGATGTCTCGACTCACTAGATGACTCAGTTTTCACCCCCGAAAAATCTAATTGACAACTTCCAAATTTTTTCACCCCTTTTTTCTCCCACAAGGCCCTTTCACTTATCAGAAGCCAATCAGAATATTCCGACCCCAGTTGGACTGATTTTCATGTCAGGTGAAAGGTCACCTACATGTAGCTGAGGTAAGAGGTCATATTGGCTCAAAACCCGCCGATGACCCGATAGCCGAGGGGTTCGGGGAGAGCCAATCAGGTCGCGGCCTCCAACCAGATCATTTGCATGTCTAAATGGCGGGTTGGCTTTTAACGAAGGCTGGGTCAGAGGGATAATGGAGATATTCACTCTGCTATTTAATCAGTCCTCTGTCCTGGGAGCCTCTGGTACAGCAGAGAGCTGTGACAGACTTATTGAAAGTGCTTATGTCAGAGCACATCATTTTACTAGAGTCAGCACTATTGGATCCCAGGCTTCTCAGACTAGGGCCAGATCCTACTACCGTAGATGCAAGAATAGGCCAAGTTGCCGCCTCAGACACACATAAAGCATGTACACAAGCATGCACGCCTAGTGCGCGCACACATACTTCCAAGTCAGAATACTTCAGTCTCCACAGAGCCTGTGAAACAATATTCACTCAATAATAGAATTCCCGGGGCTATTCACTCTACAAAACATTGTTCTCATTGTGTCCTTGTTGATTCCCTGTTATGTAGAGTATCCCTACGTCTGACTGGGTGGGGTTCTTTCTTCCTGTGTGTTCTTGTAACTGTGATTGGTAAAGTGGAAACAAATTCCCTTTGAAGGAACATTACATTTTATTCATTCATATTGTAGATCTTTCATTCATCATTCATCCATTTATGCATCATGGAGAAGACATTGAGATACATGGACTCTGTATTACTGCCATTGCATTTACAGTTGAAGTCGGAAGTTGACATACACCTTCGCCAAATACATTTAAACTCAGATTTTCACAATTCCTGACATTTAATCCTAGTAAAAATGCCCTGTCTTAGGTCAGTTAGGATCACCAATTTATTTTAAGAATGTGAAATGTCAGAATAATAGTGGAGAGAATGATTTATTTCAGCTTTTATTTCTTTCATCACATTCCCAGTGGGTCAGAAGTTTACATACACTCATTAGTATTTGGTAGCATTGCCTTTAAAATGTTTAACTTGGGTCAAACGTTTCAGGTAGCCTTCCACAAGCTTCCCACAATAAGTTGGGTGAATTTTGGCCCATTCCTCCTGACAGAGCTGGTGTAACTGATTCAGGTTTGTAGGCCTCCTTGCTCGCACAAGCTTTTTCAGTTCTGCCCACACATTTTCAATAGGATTGAGGTCAGGGCTTTGTGATGGCCACTCCAATACCTCGACTTTGTTGTCCTTAAGCCATTTTGCCACAACTTTGGAAGTATGCTTTGGGTCATTGTACATTTGGAATACCCATTTGCGACCAAGCTTTAACTTCCTGACTGATGTCTTGAGATGTTGCTTCAATATATCCACATCATTTTCCTTCCTCATGATGCCATCTATTTTGTGAAGTGCACCAGTCCCTCCTGCAGCAAAGCACCCCCACAGCATGATGCTGCCACCCCCATTCTTCACGGTTGGGATGCTGTTCTTCGGCTTGCAAGCGTCCCCCTTTTATGGTCATTAAGGCCAAACAGTTCTATTTTTGTTTAATCAGACCAGAGGACATTTCTCCAAACAGTACGATCTTTGTCCTCATGTGCAGTTGCAAATCGTAGTCTGGCTTTTTTATGGCGGTTTTGGAGCAGTGGCTTCTTCCTTGCTGAGCGGCCATTCAGGTTATGTCGATATAGGACTCGTTTTACTGTGGATATAGATACTTTTGTACCTGTTTCCTCCAGCATCTTCACAAGGTCCTTTGCTGTTGTTCTGGGATTTATTTGCATTTTTCGCACCAAAGTACGTTCATCTCTAGGAGACAGAACGTGTCTCCTTCCTGAGTGGTATAAAGGCTTCGTGGTCCCATGGTGTTTGTACAGATAAACGTGGTACCTTCAGGCGTTTGGAAATTGCTCCCAAGGATGAACCAGACTTGTGGAGGTCTACATTTTATTTTCTGAGGTCTTGGCTGATTTCTTTTGATTTTCCCATGATGTCAAGCAAAGAGGCACTGAGTTTGAAGGTAGGCCTTGAAATACATCCACAGGTACACCTCTAATTGACTCAAATGATGTCAATTAGCCTCATCAGAAGCTTCTAAAGCCATGACATCATTTTCTGGAATTTTCCAAGCTGTTTAAAGGCACAGTCAACATTTACATTACATTTACGTCATTTAGCAGACGCTCTTATCCAGAGCGACTTACAAATAGGTGCATTCACCCTATAGCCAGTGGGATAACCACTTTACAATATCCTTTTATTTTTTTATTTTTTTTTATTTTTTTTATTTTAGGGGGGGGGGGGGGGGGGGTAGAAGGATTACTTTATCCTATCTCAGGTATTCCTTAAAGAGGTGGGGTTTCAAATGTCTCCGGAAGGTGGTGAGTGACTCCGCTGTCCTGGCGTCGTGAGGGAGCTTGTTCCACCATTGGGGTGCCAGAGCAGCGAACAGTTTTGACTGGGCTGAGCGGGAACTATGCTTCCACAGAGGAAGGGGAGCCAGCAGGCCAGAGGTGGATGAACGCAATGCCCTCGTTTGGATGTAGGGACTGATCAGAGCCTGAAGGTACAGAGGTGCCGATCCCCTCACAGCTCCATAGGCAAGCACCATGATCTTGTAACAGATGCGAGCTTCAACTGGAAGCCAGTGGAGTGTGCGGAGGAGCGGGGTGACGTGAGAGAACTTGGGAAGGTTGAACACCAGACGGGCTGCGGCATTCTGGATGAGTTGTAGGGGTTTAATGGCACAGGCAGGGAGACCAGCCAACAGCGAGTTGCAGTAATCCAGACGGGAGATGACAAGTGCCTGGATTAGGACCTGTCCCGCTTCCTGTGTAAGGCAGGGTCGTACTCTCCGAATGTTGTAGAGCATGAACCTGCAGGATCGGGTCACCACCTTGATGTTAGTGGAGAATGACAGGGTGTTGTCCAGGGTCACGCCAAGGCTCTTCGCACTCTGGGAGGAGGACACAATGGAGTTGTCAACCGTGATGGCGAGATCATGGAACGGGCAGTCCTTCCCCGGGAGGAAGAGCAGCTCCGTCTTGCCAAGGTTCAGCTTGAGGTGGTGATCCGTCATCCATACTGATATGTCTGCCAGACATGCAGAGATGCGATTTGCCACCTGGTTATCAGAAGGGGGAAAGGAGAAGATTAGTTGTGTATCGTCAGCGTAGCAATGATAGGAGAGGCCATGTGAGGATATGACAGAGCCAAGTGACTTGGTGTATAGGGAGAATAGGAGAGGGCCTAGAACTGAGCCCTGGGGGACATCAGTGGTGAGAGCACGTGGTGCGGAGACAGCTTCTTGCCACGCCACTTGGTAGGAGCGACCGGTCAGGTAGGACGCGATCCAGGAGTGAGCCGCGCCAGAGATGCCCAGCTCGGAGAGGGTGGAGAGGAGGATCTGATGGTTCACAGTATCAAAGGCAGCAGACAGGTCTAGAAGGACAAGAGCAAAGGAGAGAGAGTTAGCTTTAGCAGTGCGGAGAGCCTCCGTGACACAGAGAAGAGCAGTCTCAGTTGAATGACCAGTCCTGAAACCTGACTGGTTTGGATCAAGAAGGTCATTCTGAGAGAGATAGCAAGAGAGTTGGCTAAAGACGGCACGCTCAATAGTTTTGGAAAGTAAAGAAAGAAGGGATACTGGTCTGTAGTTGATGACATCAGTGGGATCGAGTGTTAGTTTTTTGAGAAGGGGTGCAACTCTCGCTCTCTTGAAGACGGAAGGGACATAGCCAGCGGTCAAGGATGAGTTGATCAGCGAGGTGAGGTAGGGGAGAAGGTCACCGGAGATGGTCTGGAGAAGAGAGGAGGGGATGGGGTCAAGCGGGCAGGTTGTTGGGCGGCCTGCAGTCACAAGTCGCAAGATTTTATCTGGAGAGAGAGGGGAGAAAGAAGTCAAAGCATAGGGTAGGGCAGTGTGAGCAGGACCAGCAGTGTCATTAGACTTAACAAACGAGGATCGGATGTCGTCAACCTTCTTTTCAAAGTGGTTGACGAAGTCATCCACAGAGAGAGAGGGGGGGGGGGGGGGGGGGGGATTCAGCAGGGAGGAGAATGTGGCAAAGAGCTTCCTAGGGTTAGAGGCAGATGCTTGGAATTTAGAGTGGTAGAAAGTGGCCTTAGCAGCAGAAACAGATGAAGAAAATGTAGAGAGGAGGGATTGAAAAGATGCCAGGTCGGCAGGGAGTTTAGTTTTCTTCCATTTCCGCTCCGCTGCCCGGAGCTCTGTTCTGTGAGCTCGCAATGAGTCATCAAGCCACGGAGCTGGAGGGGAGGACCGAGCCGGCCGGGAGGATAGGGGACACAGAGAGTCAAAGGATGCAGAAAGGGAGGAGAGGAGGGTTGAGGAGGCAGAATCAGGAGATTGGAGGGAGAAGGATTGAGCAGAGGGAAGAGATGATAGGATGGAAGAGGAGAGAGTAGTGGGAGAGAGAGAGCGAAGGTTGCGGCGGCGCATTAACATCTGTGTAGGGGCAGAGTGAGTAGTGTTGGAGGAGAGCGAGAGAGAAAAGGATACAAAGTAGTGGTCGGAGACATGGAGGGGAGTTGCAGTGAGATTAGTAGAAGAGCAGCATCTAGTAAAGATGAGGTCAAGCGTATTGCCTGCCTTGTGAGTAGGGGGGGACGGTGAGAGGGTGAGGTCAAAAGAGGAGAGGAGTGGAAAGAAGGAGGCAGAGAGAAATGTGTCAAATGTAGACGTAGGGAGGTTGAAATCCCCCAAAACTGTGAGGGGTGAGCCATCCTCAGGAAAGGAACTTATCAAGGCGTCAAGCTCATTGATGAACTCTCCAAGGGAACCTGGAGGGCGATAGATGACAAGGATATTAAGCTTAAATGGGCTAGTGACTGTGACAGCATGGAATTCAAATGAGGAGATAGACAGATGGGTTAGGGGAAAAATTGAGAATGTCCACTTGGGAGAGATGAGGATTCCTGTGCCACCACCCCTCTGACCAGATGCTCTCGGGGTATGCGAGAACACATGGTCAGACGAGGAGAGAGCAGTAGGAGTAGCAGTCTTTTCAGTGGTAATCCATGTTTCCGTCAGCGCCAGGAAGTCGAGGGACTGGAGGGTAGCATAGGCTGGGATGAAGTCAGCCTTGTTGGCAGCAGAACGGCAGTTCCAGAGGCTGCCTGAGACCTGGAACTCCAGGTGTGGGGTGCGTGCAGGGACAACCAGGTTAGAGAGGCAGCAGCCACGCGGTGTGAGGTGTTTGTGTAGCCTGTGCGGAGAGGAGAGAACAGGGATAGGCAGAGGCATAGTTGACAGGCTGTAGCAAATGGCTACAATAATGCAGAGGAGATCGGAATGAAATGAACTAAACATCTGGGAAAGGAGAGAGTAAAAACCAAAACTCACAAATATAACTCTCCCAACTTCACCTCAGAAACTATAATTGTTTCACTGAACCACCCGAATAAAACTCTCCCAACTTCCACTTTAGAAATTAGAATTGTTGTGAACTACAGCGGTTCAATGTTTCAAGGAATAGACTCAACTTACTTTATTCAGCTAGCTAACTATGACGCTATAGCTAACTAGCATGCTAGCATCCAATAACACACAGTTTAGCACCAATACTTGGTTACAACAAACTACCAATAGTGTGTTAACACACTAAACAGATAATTCGTGTCCGTGTCTAATTCCTTTCATAACGCAGCAATAATTAAACGTTGGCTAGCTAGCACAAATATATTGCATTTAGCTGCTACAGTACAGCTAGCTGGTCGTGTTGGCTAGCTAGCAATGGCTGCTGTGTTGACTTTGTTTGAATAACGGCGGCGCTGCGAACAAATGTAGCTGGCTAAAAGGATATTGTATTTAGTTGCTACCGTTGCTAATAGCTACTCGCCAGCTAGTCCAGGAGGTGAGTTAGCTAGCTAGCTAGCTTCGTGCTACACCCGGCACCGCCGAATGCAATGCTAACCTACAATAACTACCCACAACAGCCCACGATGCCTACCTATAATACCTAATAATATACAGCCCACGATGCCTACCTATAATACCTAACTACAATCTAAATACATAGTTTAAGCCTTACTCGACAAAGCCCAAGCTATGTATAAGCCAAACTTACCCGACGCCAGCTGTCTGGGTGGCAGACTGCAATCAGTAGCTGTAATTAAGTACAGTAGCCACCAACTACCTAACGTTAATGCCTCGGATAATGAGGTTAGAAAAACAGCTGAATGGTAGGTAGCTAGCTGGCTTAATTACAGGTACTCTTAAGCGTGAAATAACATTGGAAACAACTATCCACAGTTGCTAAAAGTTACCAGTAGCTACCCGCTAGCTAGCTAGCTTTGTTGGTCCAGGTAGTGGGTTAGCTAGCCTCGTGCTTCGCCGGGCTCCGCCGAATACAATACTTACCTACAATAATTACCTACAATAACCTACAATAACTACCTAAGTAAACTACCTACAATACCTAACTACAATACCTACCTACAATCTAAATACATGGTTTAAGCTTTACTCAACACCATATAAGAAGCCAAGCGTACCTCCTGCTAGAGAAAACACAACCTCTCCCGACCACACCTTAGTGTATTTAAACTTCTGACCCACTGGAATTGTGATACAGTGAATTATAAGTGAAATAATCTGTCTGTAAACAACTGTTGGAAAAATTACTTGTGTCATGCACAAAGTAGATGTCCTAACCGACTTGCCAAAACTATAGTTTGTTAACATGAAATGTAATTATTCTCCTCTCCTCTCCTCTCCTCTCCTCTCCTCTCCTCTCCTCTCCTCTCCTCTCCTCTCCTCTCCTCTCCTCTCCTCTCCTCTCCTCTCCTCTCCTCTCCTCTCCTCTCCTCTCCTCTCCTCTCCTCTCCTCTCCTCTCCTCTCTCTCTTTGGTATGAGTTCCACGTATCGGCACATTTTTAATGGGTGTACTGCATCGCGCGATTCACGAGCAAGGACTGAGGAGGGGGTTTTACAGTTAAGAGCCAGGGAGCAAGAGATGGGGAGAGAGTGAGGGAGATAAATAAAGAGAAAGAAAGAGAGAGAAAGAAAGAGAGATATATATATTTTCAACAGAATACAAAATAGAGTGGGACCACCAGCATTCTCTCTCATTCTGGTTCAAGCCATAGAAGACATTCAACGACAATCAAACAAGTCAGAATATTTTACATTTTGCAGACGCTGTTATCCAGAGCGACTTACAGTTAGTGAGTGCATACATTTTCATACTGGCCCCCCGTGGGAAACAAACCCACAACCCTGGCGTTGCAAGCGCCAATGCTCTACGTTCGTGACCAGTTGAATTCAAACTCACCATAACTAATTGTAGTCCCCTGTAGCTCAGTTGGTATAAAAATGAAGTGGATGACCAGATTAAACAGGCTGTTATCAACTGATATGCACCATTCTGTGACACCTTGCAAAAAGATAAGCATCACAAATGGTCACAGACTGATGCTTATCAATGATATCATGTTGGCAGATTAAAATAGTAAAGTTAGACTCGAGAGAGGCTGTAGCTGTAAGCAGCAAGGTTACTTATACCTACATAAACTATGTATTCACTAAAAACCACTGATTATTTTTGGACAGTAGCAAGAGTGAAAGAGCCAAAGAGGTGGCCAAGATGTCAGAAGTTACTTGGTAATCAGGGACATATAGTCCTATAATTAGTGACTTAGGTGTCCATATTTATCTCCTGGTTTATAAGCTGGAAACAGCTGCTGTCAGTGCTCAGTGCTCAGTGCATCCTCAATGGACAGCCTTTGTTTATGTGCAAGTGAGTTACGTTTCATAGCGTCACTCAGCATTCCACAATGTTTCACAATTAGATATTTTCTCACACCCACGCAACTCTTCACTTTTACCCAGTGGATGAAAAGGTACTCTTTGAAAAGACAATATCACATTCAGGAAGTTGACCTCTATCATTATAACTAGTCTATAGAGCATTTAGTCTAATGTCTGTAGGTGTACACACCCACATACACACAACCTAATTACAAGCACACATACATACATGTTACACACACAAGTATGCACGTACAAACACACAAACAAACACATCCATGTACACACACACACACACTTGACACACAAGCCAAGGGAAATGGGATTATAACAGTGGGGAGTTGGGTGGGTTAAGGTTTCATTCCATCAGGGATGTTTTATTGCTTGGCGTCTCAGGTGGGCCAGCTCTGCTGTAACTCACTCACTGATAACTTCTTCCCACCATGAACACACACACTGACACACACAGAATGTACATGCACATAAGTACTCACACACAAACACTCACACCCACACCAGTGGAGGCCGGTTGACTTGAAACATTTAGGAAGATTGGAGACCTACGGTATAGGCGCGGACAGCACGTTTTTCAAAAAATTGTCAAAGACTAATTTTTTTAACCTGAAGCATTTAATAAATACTTTTATAGTACAATATTATGGGGGATGGGAATGAGAGGGCTACTTACAGAGTGTTGAGAAGAGATCACAGCAGTGATTGAATGAGGGTATGAGGCATGGGTTGAGGTGTTCAGAGGCTTGACTTCAGTTCAGGACAGGGGTTGAGGTGTTCAGAGGCTTGACTTCAGTTCAGGACAGGGGTTGAGGTTTTCAGAGGCTTGACTTCAGTTCAGGACAGGGGTTGAGGTGTTCAGAGGCTTGACTTCAGTTCAGGACAGGGGTTGAGGTGTTCAGAGGCTTCAGTGTAGGACAGGCACATCATGGATGGATGGTGTTGGAGAAGAGCTCAACTCTTCCATTGAGGGCAGGACAGGAACAATAAAACAATACACTACACAGTTAGACAAAAAAGCTAAGAATTAGTTAGTCCAAGCAAGGAGTAAAATCATTGATGTGTAACAATGTGATTGTGTTTGTGTATGTGATTGACTCTACATACAGTAATGAGAGAAAATTGACAGGTCTACTCACAGTGCTTGGAGGGGACAATGGTATTGGAGTGGAATGGTCATCACCTCTTAATCATGGAACAGAAGGGGACTTAGCTGTAAGTACAAATAGCAGATACAGTGAGGGAAAAAAGTATTTGATCCCCTGCTGATTTTGTATGTTTGCCCACTTACAAATAAATGATCAGTCTATAATTTTAATGGTAGGTTTATTTGAACAGTGAGAGACAGAATAACAACAAAAACATCCAGAAAAACGCATGTAAAACATGTTATAAATTGATTTGCATTTTAATGAGGGAAATAAGTATTTGACCCCTCTGCAAAACATGACTTAGTACTTGGTGGCAAAAACCTTGTTGGCAATCACAGAGGTCAGACATTTCTTGTAGTTGGCCACCAGGTTTGCACACATCTCAGGAGGGATTTTGTCCCACACCTCTTTGCAGATCTTCTCTAAGTCATTAAGGTTTCGAGGCTGACATTTGGTAACTCGAACATTCAGCTCCCTCCACAGATTTTCTATGGGATTAAGGTCTGGAGACTGGCTAAGCCACTCCAGGACCTTAATGTGCTTCTTCTTGAGCCACTCCTTTGTTGCCTTGGCCGTGTGTTTTGGGTCATTGTCATGCTGGAATACCCATCCACGACCCATTTTCAATGCCCTGTCTGAGGGAAAGAGGTTCTCACCCAAGATTTGATGGTACATGGCCCCGTCCATCGTCCCTTTGATGCAGTGAAGTTGTCCTGTCCCCTTAGCAGAAAAACACCCCCAAAGCATAATGTTTCCACCTCCATGTTTGAAGGTGGGGATGGTGTTCTTGGGGTCATAGGCAGCATTCCTCCTCCTCCAAACACGGCGAGTTAAGTTGATGCCAAAGAGCTCAATTTTGGTCTCATCTGACCACAACACTTTCACCCAGTTCTCCTCTGAATCATTCAGATGTTCATTGGCAAACTTCAGACGGGCATGGATATGTGCTTTCTTGAGCAGGGGGTTTCCTTGTGGGCGCTGCTTGATTTCAGTCCTTCACGGTGTAGTGTGTTACCAATTGTTTTCTTGGTGACTATGGTCCTTGAGATCATTGACAAGATCCTCCCGTGTAGTTCTGGGCTGATTCCTCACCATTCTCATGATCATAGCTACTCCACAAGGTGAGAGCTTGCATGGAGCCCCAGGCCGAGGGAGATTGACATGTCTTTTGTGTTTCTTCCATTTGCGAATAATCGCACCAACTGTTGTCACCTTCTCACCAAGCTGCTTGGCGATGGTCTTGTAGCCCATTCCAGCCTTGTGTAGGCCTACAGTCTTGTCCCTGACATCCTTGGAGAGCTCTTTGGTCTTGGCCACAGTGGAGAGTTTTGAATCTGATTGATTGATCGCTTCTGTGGACAGGTGTCTTTTATACAGGTAACAAGCTGAGATTAGGAGCACTCCCTTTAAGAGTGTGCTCCTAATCTCAGCTCGTTACCTGTATAAAAGACACCTGGGAGCCAGAAATCTTTCTGATTGAGAGGGGGTCAAATACTTATTTTCCTCATTAAAATGCATATCAATTTATAATATTTTTGACATGTGTTTTTCTGGATTTGTTTTTGTTATTCTGTCTCTCACTGTTCAAATAAACCTACCATTAAAATTATAGACTGATCATTTCTTTGTCAGTGGGCAAACGTACAAAATCAGCAGGGGATCAAATACTTTTTTCCCTCACTGTACATTCCATTACAGCAGCGCCATTATAGATTTGGGAAACAAGTTTCTCCATGAAGTTAAACTCAGACATCTCAGAATTCACAAAGTCAAACAAAGACTGTGCATCTCACCAACTTGACACATCAAAGTAGCCCAAGAAACGTTCCTGAATAAACCCTGATCATCCTCATACCTGACAATAACTGACAATAACTGACAACTGCGAGCAGACTGGTGGCACCATAGGTACCAGAGTGGTGGGGCAATTTTTCTCTGTGGGGTCAGTCTGGACTGACCACCGTAACCTGGAGTACGTCCGGGCAGCGAGGAGGCTGAACCCTTGCCAGGCCAGGAGGGCCTTGTTCTTCACCTGGTTTGATTTCATGCTGCCCTATATACCAGACACTAAGAACGTGAAGGCAGATGCACTGTCGCGGCTGTACGACACAGAGGAGAGGTCCAAAGACAACACCCCCATACTCCCGGCCTCATGCATTGTGGCGCCAATAATGTGGGCGGTGGACACGGACATAGAGCGGGCGTTACGCACAGAGCCATCTCCACCTCAATGCCCAGCTTGGCTGCGGTACATGCCGTCTAGTGTCCGTGAACGTCTTATCTATTGGGCACACACGTCCCCCTCCTCTGGTCACCCAGGCATCGGCCGTACAGTGCGCTGCCTGACCGGGAAGTACTGGTGGCCTACCTTGGCTAAGGACGTGAGGGTGTACAGTGAGGGAAAAAAGTATTTGATCCCCTGCTGATTTTGTATGTTTGCCCGCTGACAAAGAAATGATCAGTCTATAATTTTAATGCTAGGTAAATTGAACAGTGAGAGACAGAATACCAACAAAATAATCCAGGAAAACACATGTCAAAAATGTTATAAATTGATTTACATTTTCATGAGGGAAATAAGTATTTGACCCCCTCTCAATCAGAAAGATTTCTGGCTCCCAGGTGTCTTTTATACAGGTAACGAGCTGAGATTAGGAGCACACTCTTAAAGGGAGTGCTCCTAATCTCAGTTTGTTATCTGTATAAAAGACACCTGTCCACAGAAGCAATCAATCAATCAGATTCCAAACTCTCCACCATGGCCAAGACCAAAGAGCTCTCCAAGGATGTCAGGGACAAGATTGTAGACCTACACAAGGCTGGAATGGGCTACAAGACCATCGTCAAGCAGCTTGGTGAGAAGGTGACAACAGTTGGTGCGATTATTCGCAAATGGAAGAAACACAAAATAACTGTCAATCTCCCTCGGCCTGGGGCTCCATGGAAGATCACACCTTGTGGAGTTGCAATGATCATGAGAATGGTGAGGAATCAGCCCAGAACTACACGGGAGGATCTTGTCAATGATCTCAAGGCAGCTGTGACCATAGTCTCCAATAATACAATTGGTAACACACTACGCCGTGAAGGACTGAAATCCTGCAGCACCCGCAAGGTCCCCCTGCTCAAGAAAGCACATATACAGGCCTGTCTAAAGTTTGCCAATGAACATCTGAATGATTCAGAGGATAACTAGGTTAAAGTGTTGTGGTCAGATGAGACCAAAATCGGGCTCTTTGGCATCAACTCAACTCGCCGTGTTTGGAGGAGGAGGAATGCTGCCTATGACCCCAAGAACACCATCCCCACCGTCAAACATCTAGGTGGAAACATTATGCTTTGGGGGTGTTTTTCTGCTAAGGGGACAGGACAACTTCACCGCATCCAAGGGACGATGGACGGCGCCATGTACCGTCAAATCTTGGGTGAGAACCTTCTGCCCTCAGCCAGGGCATTGAAAATGGGTCGTGGATGGGTATTCTAGCATGACAATGACCTAAAACACACGGCCAAGGCAACAAAGGAGTGGCTCAAGAAGAAGCACATTAAGGTCCTTGAGTGGCCTAGCCAGTCTCCAGACCTTAATCCCATAGAAAATCTGTGGAGGGAGCTGAAGGTTCGAGTTGCCAAACGTCAGTCTCGAAACCTTAATGACTTGGAGAAGATCTGCAAAGAGGAGTGGGACAAAATCCCTCCTGAGATGTGTGCAAACCTGGTGGCCAACTACAAGAAACGTCTGACCTCTGTGATTGCCAAGAAGGGTTTTGCCACCAAGTAGTAAGTCATGTTTTGCAGAGGGGTCAAATACTTATTTCCCTCATTAAAATGCAAATCAATTTATAACATGTTTTACATGCGTTTTTCTGGATTTTTTTGTTGTTATTCTGTCTCTCACTGTCCAAATAAACCTACCATTAAAATTATAGACTGATCATGTCTTTATCAGTGGGCAAATGTACAAAATCAGCAGGGGATCAAATACTTTTTTCCCTCACTGTATGTCTCCTCCTGCTCGCGGTGTGCCTAGAGTAAGGCACCTAAGCACCTTCCAGCGAGTAAGTTACATCCCTTACCAGTTCCACAACGGCCATGGTCCCACTTATCGATTGACTTCCTAACCGATCTTCCCCTCTCTCAGGGTAACACCACCATCCTGGTTGTTGTGGACTGCTTTTCTAAAGCCTGCCGCCTCCTTCCTCTGTGCGGTCTCCCCACGGCCCTGCAAACTGCGGAAGCCCTATTTACTCACGTCTTCCGGCACTACAGGGTGCCAGAGGACATAGTGTCTGACCGGGGTCCCCAGTTTACGTCTAGGGTCTGGAAGGCGTTCATGGAACGTCTGGGGGTCTCGGTCAGCCTGACCTCTGGGTTTCACCCTGAGTCTAATAGGCAGGTGGAACGGGTGAATCAGGATGTGGGTAGGTTCCTTCGGTTCTACTGCCAGAACCGGCCAGGGGAGTGGTCGGTGTTCTTTCCATGGGCCGAATATGCCCAGAACACTCTCCGCCACTCCTCCACTAGCCTATTACCTTTACAATGTGTTTTAGGGTATCAGCTGTTCCTGGCACTGTGGCATCAGAGCCAGACCAAAGCTCTTGCGGTGGACGACTGGTTTTGGTGCGCGGAGGAGACGTGGAACGCCGCCCACGTCCACCTCCAGCACACCGTGCGTTGTCCGAAGGCCAACGCTGACTACCACCGCAGTGAGGCCCCGGTCTTTGTACCAGGTTATTGGGTCTGGCTCTTGACCCGGGACCTGCCCCTCCGCCTGCCCTTGCCGGAAGCTGAGCCTGCGGTTTGTGGGGCCGTTCAAAGTCCTGAGGAGAGTAAATTAGGTTATGTATAGGTTACTACTCCCTCCTGATTACTGTATTAACCCCTCGTTTCATGTGTCTCTCCTCAGGCCAGTGGTGGCTGGTCCACTCCAGGAGTCTGAGGTGCGGGAGGTCCCTCCACCCCCTCTGGACATCAAGGGGGCCCCAGCGTACTCCGTCTGTTCCATCCTGAATTTGAGGCGTCGGGTGGGGGGCCTTCAGTACCTCGTAGAGTGGGAGGGGTACGGTCTGGAGGAGCAGTGCTGGGTCCCAGTGAGGGATGTCCTCGATCCCTCCCTGTTGTGGGATTTCCACCGTCGCCATTCGGCTCGCCCTGCTCCGCGTCCTCCTGGCCGTCCCCGCGGCCGGTGTCAGCGCGCTGCTGGAGCTGCGCGTCAAGTGGGGGGTATTGTCACGACTTCCTCCGAAGCTGCCTCCTCTCCTTGTTCGGGCAGGCTTCGGCGTTCATCGTCACCGGCCTTCTAGCCACTGCCTCTCCTCATCTCATCATTCCATTTGTTTTGTCTTGTTTTTGCACACACCTGGTTCATATCCCCTCATCAGTACTTGTATAAGTATTCCCTCAGCCCCCCATGTCTTTGTGTATGATTGTATATTGTGGAGGTGACGATAGCTCGGTGGAGCTTTATACATTTGTATCGCCGGGATATTCACCCGTGTGCTTTGTTTTTCTACAGTGCGCCGTTATACCGCACTGTAGTGTTTTATGCATTGCTGCGTATCGCTGTACTTGCAGAATAAACCAGTTATTCTGTGATTTACCCTCCTGCGCCTGACTCCGTTCAAATCACCCGCTACAAAAGCCTACTTGAGCACGCAAAACAATGCGCCGCGTCAACCGTACTTTCTAATCTCACTTTTAATGGATGATGCGATGGAAGTGATCAAATCATTCTGAATTGATTTTGACATCACAGAGAAGACAGTAGAAACGTTAATATGCTCAACAAGTAAAGCATCGTAACGTACAATTACCTCTGCAAGCTCTTTTTAGCGGAACTTTCCCTCTCATTGTGCCTCTAAGTAAAAACCAACTCTTAACGATAAAATACTTGTGACCCTGTTTCTTCATACCTTCTCGTTGTGTTGTGCAGTGTGAATACGCAGACGTTCGTCCATTACATGATCGATGATGCTTTTTCCAAGAAGCTTGAATCTGATGTGGGAAATGAAAGTGGTTCTCAACAAAAAATCCACTAAATTGTTGTTAGCATTAGCTAGCCATTCTGGAGGAGAAAACTGCACTCTGGTAGCTAGCTAAGGTTCGCACTTGCTACTAGTTTGCAAGGCAAATTGAAATAAATTGCACTAACTCCACACAAGAATAAAGTTCTAAAACTAAGAAAACAATATATAATCTACCTCCTCTGTCTCCTGTAGTTTGAGTGGGTACACACTCCTTAAACATGCATCCAAGTAAAGCAGTTCTGAGTCATGTTCATTAGGGCAAAACCTTTTAAAAACGACATGCATTCAGATAGTACCTCCCCAGTTTGGACTGTTTTCTTTAGTTTCATGCCTAGTGAACACGACCCTGGCTGGTTCAGCCAGGTTGAAGCCACAGTTTTAACAGTACTACAGTGGTTCCTCATTTTAAAAGTTGGATCATACCACAGTAGAGTCTGGCCTCCTGTAGCTCAGTTGGTAGAGCATGGCGCTTGCAATGCCAGGGTTGTGGGTTCGTTTCCCACGGGGGGCCAGTAACAAAAATGTATGCACTCACGTCGCTCTGGATAAGAGCGTCTGCTAAAATGTAAAATGAGGAAACAAATTGAATAATATCCAAAAAATGCTAAACTATCACTCTTCACTCTCAATCTCTATCCAATATGTTACCAACTCACCAGGCTTCTGAATACATAAAACCCCGATAATGATCTGTGGCACACCACACTAGGCTTGTTTTCTGATCCTAATCCCATGGTTGGATGGATAACATGTCAGTTCATAATGCAAAAGCTTTGATTGGTTAGAGGATGTCCTCTGGAAGTGGTCATAATTACCATGTAGGTCTATGAAAGGGGGTAAGGCCTACAAGCCTCCTAGGTTTTAAATTGAAGTCAATGTAGCCAGAGGAGGAAGGGGAATAGCTGTCCTCCGGCTACACCATGGTGCTAGCCTAGAGTGTGTTGTTGAGACTACTGTAGAACTTCATTGCAAAACAGTGAGTTTAAATCAGGTATTTGGTGACGTGAATATATTTAGAATAGTCTAAAAAAGGATTACATTTACATTTACATTTACGTCATTTAGCAGACGCTCTTATCTAGAGCGACTTACAAATTGGTGCATTCAACTTATAGCCAGTGGGATAATCACTTGACAATTTATTGTTGTTTTTTTTTTTGTAAAAATTTTTTTTTTGGGGGGGGGGGGGGGGGGGGGGGGGGTTGGGGTAAGGGGGGGGGTAAAAGGATTACTTTATCCTATCCCAGGTATTCCTTAAAGAGGTGGGGTTTCAAATGTCTCCGGAAGGTGGTGAGTGACTCCGCTGTCCTGGCGTCGTGAGGGAGCTTGTTCCACCATTGGGGTGCCAGAGCAGCGAACAGTTTTGACTGGGCTGAGCGGGAACTATGCTTCCGCAGAGGTAGGGGAGCCAGCAGGCCAGAGGTGGATGAACGCAATGCCCTCGTTTGGGTGTAGGGACTGATCAGAGCCTGAAGGTACGGAGGTGCCGTTCCCCTCACAGCTCCGTAGGCAAGCACCATGGTCTTGTAGCAGATGCGAGCTTCAACTGGAAGCCAGTGGAGTGTGCGGAGGAGCGGGGTGACGTGAGAGAACTTGGGAAGGTTGAACACCAGACGGGCTGCGGCATTACTTATTTTAAATTTTTCTGAAATTCACAGAGTAGGATGGTCCTCCCCTTCCTCCTCTGAGGAGTCTCCACTGACACACACACACACACACACACACACACACACAGTTCCCAAATGAGAAAGCTATATTATCGTGCTAGTCCCCTGACACTACGACACACATGTCTGACCTGTAATCGAGGGATTATTTGGCTGGCCTGTGATCGAGGGACAATGCTATTTTATGTTAGAAATGTGTTTCTGGACAATTGGTTGTTGGCATACGAGGAACATCTGATCAAAGAGGACTTCTGTAACAACAACAACATTATAAACAGTTATCGATGTTTTTCTCATTTAATGCTGTCTGTTTGTACACCTGCCACTCCTTTCACAAACAACCCAAAGCATTGAATCCAGCGCGTTGTACTGGAGCCATTTAGTGAGACACAAAGGGGCACACACACACACACACACAGAAACAGTTGTAGTAGGAAGTAGTTATTAACAAAGTGCAATTAATCATGGTCTGGTAATGGTCACTGTGGCAACTGATTAATGTGTGTGTGTGCGTGTGTGTGTGTGTGAATATGCGTGCCTTTGGATGGATGAGTTGGAAGCCCTTAACAATTATGCATAAGCAAGGACTGGCCTCAGTATTACAATACCCCAAACACAGCCCTCCACCCCTCCTCTGCTCTTCCCCTGTATTTGCCAAATGATATATGAGCTGAACCTAATACTGTTCTCACCAACTCAATGTCCTGATTACAAACAATTATTCAGTGTTACTTGCCGTAATACAAGGGTAATGGGGCCTCATAAATCCACTTCTTTCCTCTCCCATTTTCTCCCAGCAGACACACATGGTTCCCCAGGGTTCTGGAGTAGTAGTCCCAGGTCTGGATTGAGTTCTAGAGTAGTCCCAGATCTGGGTTCTAGCCAAAGATGGCGTGCTGTTTTGAAGATGTTTTGAAGCCACTGCACCGCCATTTTGGCATTCCCCTACCATCATTAAAAATATTTTGGAAGCTATAGAAATGCTGTTATTAATGTCTTCATTCGTTTTTTTTCCACGTTTATTATATTACGGATACATTAATGCATTCTTTCAAATTATATAATGTCATCTATGTCTCCCGAGTGGCACAGTGGTCTAAGGCACTGCATTGCAGTGCTAGCTGTGCCACTAGAGATCCTGCGTTCGAATCCAGGCTCTGTCGTAACCGGCCGCGACTGGGAGACCCATGGGGTGGCGCACAATTGCTCCAGGGTAGGGGAGGGAATGGCCGGCAGGGATGCCTGGTTGGTATAGTATGGTGTTTGCAACGCCAGGGTTGTGGGTTCGATTCCCATGGGGGGGCCAGTATGAAAAAATAAAAAAAATAATGTATGCACTCACTAACTGTAAGTCGCTCTGGATAAGAGCGTCTGCTAAATGACTAAAATGTAAACAGAAACATTTAAAAATGTAAAAACATTTTCAGCAATCCAGGGTTATAGACATCATTGGTTCTAGGTCTGGTTTTGGTTCTAAGCCTGGACTTCGTTCTAGGTCAGTACTGGGTTCTAGCAGATTCCCAGGTATGGGTTCTAGATCTGGCTTTGGTTCTAGGGCTGAACTGGGTTCTAGGTCTGTACTGGGTTCTAAAAGTCCCATGCAGATTTGGACAAGGTTAGGCCAGAGATATTGAGAGTTTTGGCATTGCTGCATGTCAAATTTACAATAAATGACTTATGACCAATACGTTCAAGTCAATGTTGAAATGTGGTGGCCACCACCAACCAACAGCATTGTTCTGTGTTGTTCACCAGTCAAGGTGTCACGAACGTTGACTGATGACTCGTGGAACCAAGGCGCAGCGTGATAAGCATACATTTTATTTCGTACACAACACACGAACAAAACAACAAAACGATACGTGAAGTCCTGAGGTTACACAACACAAACCTTTACGGAACAAGATCCCACAAACTAACTGGTGCCAACAGGCTGCCTAAGTATGGTCCCCATTCAGAGACAACGAGCTACAGCTGTCTCTGATTGGGGACCACCCTGGCCAACATAGATCAACACGATTTAGAACAAAAACATAGAAAACTAAACATAGAAAATCCACACCCTGGCTCAACATTTAAGAGTCCCCAGAGCCAGGGCGTGACAGTACCCCCCCCCCCCCCCCCCACAAAGGCGCGGACTGCGACCGCGCCACACAAACACAAGAGGGTAGGGGCTGGGTGGGCATTCCGCCTCGGAGGCGGATAAGGCTCCGGGCGTGACCACCACCTTTTCTCCACCTCCCCGTTGCGCCCCTGGTCTGGTCCCGCTGACTGGAGCTGGACCCGACGACGGTGGACCAAACCTTACCGGCTCCGGACTGGAGCCGCTGGCCGGAGCTGGACTGGACACCGGTGGAGCGGATTGCTCTGGCTCCGGAGTGGATCCGCTGACTGGAGTTGGACCAGACCCCGGTGGAGCGGATTGCTCTGACTCTGGAGAGGAGCAGCTGACCGGTGCCGGTGGAACCGGGCTGGCGACGCGCACCACTGGCTTGGTGCGGGGAGCAGGAACAGGCCGGACCGGGCTGGCGATGCACACCACTGGCTTGGTGCGAGGTACAGGAACAGGCCGGGCTGGACTGGGAACACGCACCACTGACTTGGTGCGGGGAGCCGGAATGGGCCGGGCCGGACTGTGGAGGCGGACTGGAGGTCTGGAGCGGAGAGCTGACACAACCCGTCCTGGCTGAATGCCTATTTCCACACAATATGTGTGAGGCATCAGCACAGGACGTACAGGGCTGTGCACTCGTACTGGCGCTACAGCACGTGGCACTGGCGCAAGATATACGGGACCGAGGAGGTGTACTGGAGGCCACGAGCGTTGAGCCGGCACACCCCGTCCTGGCTGCATGCCCATCTTAGCACGACACGTGCGTGGTGCTAGCACCGGACGTACAAGACTGTGCAGGAACACTCGAGGCACAGTACGTGGCTCCGCATAACTCGGAGCCTGCCCAGTCTCACGCTTCCTAGCCTGAGTACGGGGAGTTGGCTCTGCTCTAACTCTAGGCTCCGCCAACCACCCTTTTAGCCCCCCCCAAAAAAAAATCTTGGGGCTGTCTATCGGGCTTCCTCCTCGGCCGGTACCCTCTGCGTTGCCGCTGCTCCTCTCTGTAGCGCGCCTCCACAGTCTCCTCCCAAGGACGGTGATCCATTCCGGCCTGAATCTCTTCCCAAGTCCAGGATCCCTTCCCGTCCAGGATCTCCTCCCAAGTACAGGCTGTCTGTTCCAGGACACGCTGCTTGGTCCTCTTTAGTTGGTGGGATCTTCTGTCACGAACGTTGACTGATGACTCGTGGAACCAAGGCGCAGCGTGATAAGCGTACATCTTTATTGATACACAACACACGAACAAAACAACAAAACGATACGTGAAGTGCTGAGGTTACACAACACAAACCTTTACGGAACAAGATCCCACAAACTAACTGGTGCCAACAGGCTGCCTAAGTATGGTCCCCAATCAGAGACAACGAGCTACAGCTGTCTCTGATTGGGAACCACCCTGGCCAACATAGATCAACACGATCTAGAACAAAAACATAGAAAACTAAACATAGAAAATCCACACCCTGGCTCAACATTTAAGAGTCCCCAGAGCCAGGGCGTGACACAAGGCCTTATCACACTGTTAAAGAACGTCTCTCTCCTCACCTGGTCATTCCAATCTAGGTCAACAATGTTTTTGGTCAACCTGACTCACCATAAACATTGTCTCCAGCCAAATAGTGATGATAACGGTGCCCTGATAAATATATAGAAAATAATAAATAATGTTGTTTGTTTTCTTTCTCGCAGTTTCAAGTGAACACAGTTCATCCGGATAATTACACCCAACTGTTGTTGTTCAACAACATAATTAGTTTGTGTCATTGTGTGTGTGTGTGTGTGTGTGTGTGTGTGTGTGTTTGAGGTAGATCCACACAGCAAAGAGACTAAGAAACCTACTTGCAGAACTGAAAGGAAAAATGTAGTGAGAGAGAAAGAGCCAGAGAGAGAGAGAGTTGTTTTTAAATTGACCACATAATTTGTGAAACCCTTCACTATTTCAAACCCCAGTCAAACCACCCCATCCTCCTCCAACACACTCACACACACACACATTCCGGGACTCCCCCTCCGACAGAGCGGAAGGGTTACCATGACGCTGCTCTGTCGGTTGTCGAGGACGCCTAGTTGATATTCTGCTCGCTGCTCCCTTTCCTCAGTCTCTCTCTCTCTCTCTCTCTCGCTCTCTCTCACCCTCTCGCTCTCTCTCCCTCTATCTCTCTCTCTATCTCTCTCTCTCCCACTCCCTGTATCACCCTCTCTCCATCATTCTCTGTCTCTCTCTCCCTCTCTCTGCTTCTCACCCTATCTCCATCACTCTCTCTCCCTCTCTATCTGTCTCTCACCCTCTCTCCATCTCTCTCTCTATCTCTCTCTCTCTCCCACTCCCTGTATCACCCTCTCTCCATCATTCTCTGTCTCTCTCTCCCTCTCTCTGCCTCTCACCCTATTTCCATCACTCTCTCTCCCTCTCTCTCTGTCTCTCACCCTCTCTCCATCGCCCTCTCTCTCTCCCTCCCTCTCCCTGTCTCTCACCCTGTCTCCATCGTGCTCCCACTTTATCTCTCTCCCTCTCCCTCTCCTTGTCTCTCACCCTCTCTATCACTCTCCCTCTCTCTGGACTGCTTTTGTTAACAGAATTACATAAGTGAGAGAGGGGGAACAGAGGGGGATGAGAGGACAAATAAAGAGGGCCAAGAAGCCGCAAAAACAACAACTCATGTATATATTGCACTGCTAATCCTTCCTAAATCACTTATTATGCCTCTTGGTAAAGCAGAGATAATATGATTAGGGGGCCATGTGAGAGGGACCCCGGCTACTCCCCCACCCCCGACGCAGATTGCAAAGTAACACTTAGCATTGCAAATGACCTGCGACAACCAACGCTATAGGGCTGAGAAGAGACGGGGGGGGGGGGGGGGGGTGAGGGGGTTGGGTCTGTTAGTTGGATGATGGTTAGGGAAAGGGAGGGAGGGATGAGAGTGAGAGAGATGGAAGGAGGGAGGCGGAGGGGTATGCTGGTTGAAAAGGTCGGAGGAAAGTAAAATGGGATGAGGAATGGAGAAATGGAGGGAGGAGAGCTATGGGGGGATGTTTAAGTAAATTATGGAGGCAGATTCATTCTGTGAGAGGTCTTTGATGGACTGTGTGTCTGTAGCTCCAAGGACAGGGAGAGAGGTGCTAATGGGGTAAGTGGCCCGTTTGATTCGATTGCATTCCAAGTCAAACACGTGTTCCATTCCGCTTCAATTGACTCCACCGTATAGCCGGACCCCTCACTCCCACCTAAACACACATACATTGATCCACACTATCTCTATCTCTCTCTCTCTCACACACACAGACACGCACGCAGGCACACACACACCACACACACACCACACACACACACACACACACACACAATTATATGCATGTGCACACACACACACATACACACTGACACAAACACACTGACACAAACACACACACACTCTCTAAAGCTGATCCCCTGAGTCTGGCTGGGCCAATTAACACTTGTAGGATCAAGAGCAGTGGAGTTAATCTTATTCACACAATTGATCACCCATCAGCCAGATAGCATAGCATAACCAGCCAACCAGACAAAGGCAGGAAGAGACTGCATATAAACCATGGGATTAAGGGTATGGGGCTAATCAACTAAAACCCAACCATCCTGTATCAGCACATTCCAACAACTAAAGGTCAATTCATACTAATATGCATGAACCGAGAGGGTCTGTCAACCCCTTATAAAATAACACTGATTTTCAGCAATAACAACATAATAAAAGGGTTATTGATTGGATGTATCTCCACCTAGCTGCTCAAAGCACTTTCCATAGTAAGTGGGAAACTCACCTCATCCACCAACAATATGTAGCAGCCACTTGGCTGATGCACGACAACCATTTGTGCCAGAACACACAACAGATACCAGCAGTCAGTGAGCATTTTGGCAGACACGTTCAGTAAGTAAACCAACTACCAGGAAACGCAGACTCATCAAGCTAAACGCTTACGCTCCAGCTCAGGATAAAGAAGACACAGAGCCTCTCTCTAGCGGGCCTCCATCAGGTAATATGCCTCCAGTACATACATACACATGTCCTTGCTACTGCATTGACCGAAGCTTCTGTGGCACAAAAGCCTCCTGTCTCCACAATGTCTCTTGTTGTGCAAAATGACCTTACCATGCCTTTCTGAACTTTGCGACAAAGAAACTCACACAACATAAATATTTCAACCACATACAGTGCATTCTGAAAGTATTCAGACCCCTTCACTTTTTGTTACGTTACAGCCTAAGAAACAGAAATACCTAATTTACATAATCATTTAGACCCTTTGCTATGAGACTCAAAATTGAGCTCAGGTGCATCCTGTTTCCAGTGATCATCCTTGAGATGTTTCTACAACTTGATTGGAGTCCACCAGTGGTAAAAAAAATATATTGGACATGATTAGGAAAAACACACACCTGTCTATATAAGGTCCCACAGTTGACAGTGCATGTCAGACCAAAAACCAAGTCATGAGGTCGAAGAAATTGTCCGTAAAGCTCTGAGATAGGATTGTGTCGAGGCACAGATCTGTGGAAGGGTACCAAAAAATGTCTGCAGCATTGAAGGTCCCCAAGAACACAGTGGCCTGCATCATTCTTAAATGGAAGAAGTTTGGAACCACCAAGACTCTTCCTGGAGCTGGCCGCCCGGCCAAACTGAGCAATCGGGGGAGAAGGGCCTTGGACAGGGAGATGACCAAGAATCCGATGGTCACTCTGATAGAGCTCCAGAGTTCCTCTGTGGAGATTGGAGAACCTACCAGAAGGACACACATCTCTGCAGCACTCCACCAATCAGGCCTTTCTGGTAGAGTGGCCAGATTGAAGCCACTCTTCAGTAAAAGGCACATGACAGCCCGTTTGCAGTTTGCCATAAGGCACCTAAAGGACTCTCAGACCATGAGAAACACGTTTCTCTGGTCTGATGAAACCAACATTGAACTCTTTGGCTTGAATGCCAAGGGTCACGTCTGATGGAAACCAGGCACCGCTCATCACCTGGCCAATACCATCCCTACGGTGAAGCATAGTGGTGGCAGCATCATGCTTTGGGGATGTATTTCAGCGGCAGGGACTGGGAGACTAGTCAGGATCGAGGGAAAGATGAACGAGACATCCTTGAGGAAAACCTACTCCAGAGCAATCAGGACCTCAGACTGGGGCGAAGGTTCATCTTCCAACAGCACAACAACCCTAAACACACAGCCAAGACAATGCAGGAGTGGCTTCGGGACAAGTCTCTGAATGTCCTTGAGTGGCCCAGCCAGAGCCCGGACTTGAACCCGATCGAACATCTCTGGAGAGACCTGAAAATAGCTGTACAGCGACGCTCCCCATCCAACCTGACAGAGAATGGTAGAAACTGCCAGAATAAAGGTGTGCCAAGCTTGTAGCGTCATACCCAAGAAGACTTGAGGCTGTAATTGCTGCCAAAGGTGTTTCAACAAAGTACTGAGTAAAGGGTCTGAATACTTATGTAAATGGGATATTTCAGTTTTTTATTTGTAATGCATTTGTAAAACTTTCTAAAAACCTGTTTTTTCTTTGTCATTATGGGGTATTGTGTGTAGATTGATGAGGAGTGGAGAAAAAAATGGTTTATTCAATTTCCGAATAAGTCTGTAACGTAACAAAATGTGGTCCTCTGTAGCTCAATTGGTAGAGCATGGCGCTTGTAATGCCAGGGTAGTGGGTTCGATCCCCGGGACCACCCATACGTAAAAATGGATGTACACATGACTGTAAGTCGCTTTGGATAAAAGCGTCTGCTAAATGGCATGTTATGTTATGTTATGGAAAAAGCTAAGGGGTCTGAATACTTTCCGAATGCACTGTACAAAACCAGGTACATCAATAGGCCTCAGAGAACCTTGAAGACATAGAAACTCAACTAAATATGTACAACTAAACATGAATAGACTTGTCGTTGTGAACCTTGAAAAACACTGTAACTGATGTGAACTCAAGTAAAATAATATTCAACTTGACATGAATAGACACTGTGGCTATGCAAAGCTTGGACGCCATAGAAACTGAAAATAAGAAAAGGAAGTTGCAATATTCTGATCATTAATAGAAACTATGGCCTTGTGGATGTTGAAAGCCATAGTGACTGAGGTGAACTCAACTAAACATCAACAAAACACCACTAGATTGACAGTTCTACAGTTGCCATGGCACCCTATTGGCAGCTTAGGCATAGAGCTCCTATATCATGTCAAAAAGGTGGACACAGGTCATTGTCTTGTTGAAAAACAAATGATAGTCCCACTAAGCGCAACCAGATGGGATGGCATATCTATGCAGAATGCTGTGGTAGCCATGATGGTTAAGTGTGCCTTGAATTCTAAATAAATCACAGACAGTGTCACCAGCAAAGCACCACCACACCATCACACCGCCTTCTCCATTCTTCACGGGGGGAACCACACATGCAGAGATCATCCATTCACCTACTCTGCGTCTCACAAAGACACGGCGGTTTCTTTGCAGCAATTCGACCATGAAGGCCTGATTCATGTAGTCTTCTCTGAACAGTTGATGTTGAGATGTGTCTGTTACTTGAACTCTGTGAAGCATTTATCTGAGGTGCAGTTAACTCTAATGAACTTATCCTCTACAGCAGAGGTAACTCTGTTCCTTTCCTGTGGCAGTCCTCATGAGAACCAGTTTCATCATAGTGCTTGATGGTTTTTGCGACTGCACTTGAAGAAACTTTCAAAGTTCTTGACATTTTCCGGATTGACTGACCTTCATGTCTTAAAGTATTGATGGACTGTTTTTTCTCTTTGCTTAGTTGAGCTGTTCTTGCCATAATATGAACTTGGTCTTTTACCAAATAGGCCATCTTCTGTATACCACCCCTACCTTGTCACAACACAACTGATGGGCTCAAACACATTAAGAAGGAAAGAAATTCAACAAATTAACTTTTAACAAGGCACACCTGTTAATTTAAATGCATTCCAGGTGACTACCTCATGAAGCTGGTTGACAGAATGTCAAGAGTGTGCAAAGCTGTCATCAAGGTAAAGGATGGCTACTTTGAAGAATATCAAATCTCAAATATATTTTGATTTGTTTAACACTTTTTTGGTTACTACATGATTCATTATGTTATTTCATCGTTTTGATATCTTCACTATTATTCTACAATGTAGAAAATAGTACAAAAATAAAGAAAAACCTTGGAATGAGTAGGTCTGTCCAAACTTTTGACTGGTACTGTGTATATATATATATATATATATATATTTTTATGAATATTTTAACTTTGGGGGGGGGGGGTTGAATAGCCAAATTAGTATAGATGAGGCACAGATCAAAAAAAAAACAATGAATGGGCTGCGCAGGACCCAAGGAATGAAACAATAATGTCAAAAAAAACCTAAACTGATCTTGCCTGCCTCATGAACCATTAAGCTACTGTTAACCATACAAAAATACAGTGGGTGGTCCGTTCAGGTCTAACTAGTGTTTTTAGACAATGTTCTTTCTACAGGTAATGTATGCCCAAGGGCAACTTGCTCAATCCCCCTTTTCCCAGGAACACACAACATAGTTACCATACAGAGTAACCAGCAAATGAGTGAGTACACAAAAAACAGGACACCACAGTATCTATACTCACAAACGAAAAGAGTCTCTGTCAGCAAACACAACTGACTTGCTTTTAAAACAATGGGATGTGTGATGTGAGTAAAAAACCAGAAACAGGTGGTGCAATGCAGAGGAATGTCCACTGATTGGTCCACCTCAGCAATCAGCAGACAAACGGATGTCGGACAGGTGGGATACCTCAACGACCACCAATCAGGAACATAAAGGACACCTGTGATTAGGGCAGAAGGAGAGGAAAAACACAAAAAGACACACAGGATACCTGTATCCGTAACACACACACACAGACACAAGTGCACACACAAACACACACAGACACAGACACAAGTGCACATGTGCACTTACACGCACACACACACACACACACACGTGGACACACAGGGCCGTGCCGTGCCGTGGCCTTTACCTTTTAGTGTTGGCTGTGCTTATTGGAGCGTGATGTCTATGCCGTGGCCCAGCTCTCAACAATGGCCTCAGCACAGACCCCATTTAGTTAAGAGCCCATTGAAGCCCTGACTCAAGGCAAGAGTGAGAGTGAGAGTGAGAGAGAGAGAAAAAGAGAGAGGGAAAGAGGGAGGGAAAGAGGGAGGGAGGGAGAGATACAATAAATTGCATGCCACTAAACAGGCCTATAGATGGAGTGCAAACAGTACAGAAATCTACCAAAAAGCAATTAGTAGCCAAAAAATACAATCTCTCCTGGACAACTTTTTAGCCTTAACATTCTCCTACAGCAATGAAGATGTAAATGTGGCCGTTTGGAATATAAACTTTATATTTGACAAATTAGCCTCCTTGGCTTATCTTAAGAAACATAAGAGCAAACCAAAAATTATAAATAATGAAAAATGGTTTGATAATGATCACACAAAAATCTAAGGAAGTCATTGAGAAATATATCTAATCAAAAGAACCAGACAACAAAAATACTGTATACGCCTTCAATATGGGGAAACACTGAAGTAATACGAATTCACCCTAAAAACAAAAAAAGTAACAGCACATTAGAAATCAGCTGGATGTAATTAAGGAATCCATAGAATCAAACCACTTCTGGTAGAATTTGAATAAATTAAACAAACCTCACCATGAGGAATTGGCTATCCAAAATGGTCATATGTCGCGAAATCACTTCGGCCAACAAAGTGCCCAGAACAAGAAAAATTACAAATCCTTGAATCAGCAGTCAAAGACTATCAGAATCCTGTGGATACCCCAATTACAGAACAATAATTCTTGGAAAAACTATACACTCTACAACCCAAAAAGGCCTGTGGTGCTGATAGTATTTTCAATAAAATGATCAAATATACAGACCACAAATTAAAACTTGCTATACTGAAACTCTTCAACATTATCCTCACTGCAGGTATTTTCCCCGATATTTGGAACCAAGGATTGATCACACACATCTATAAAAATGAAGACAAATTTGAATCAAAGAGTTACAGAGGAATTTACTTTAACAGCAACTTGGGGAAAATTTGCTGCAGTATCAAATAAGTAAACCCAAACAAAGGCAAAATCTACTAATGTTTTGTAGACTTCAAGAAAGCATTTGATTCAATTTGGTATGAAGGTATTTTTTATAAACTAATAGAAAGTGGTTAAGGTAGGGAAAACATATGATGTTATTAAATCAACGTACACTAAAAACAAATGTGTGGTTAATATTGGCAACAAGGAAACATACTTCTTCTCTCAGGGACGTGGAGTGAAACAGGGCTGCTCAATATGTCCAACACTATTTAACATCTACATTAATGAATAGGAAAAACATTAGAAGAGTCTGCAGCACCTGGTCTCACCCTGCACAACACTGAAATCAAGTGTTTGCTGTACGCAGATGACCTGGTGCTACTGTCTCCCACTAAAGAGGGATTACAGCAGAATTTAGATAATCTGCACAGGTTCTGTCAGACCTGGGCTCTGACAGTTAACTTAAAACAAAAATGAATATAATGATATTCCAAAAGAGGTCCGGATATCAGGATCACAAATATAAATTATATTTGGAGACAGTTCTATTAGAACACACGAAAAACTACACGTATCTAGGACTAAATATCAGCAACACAGGTAGCTTTCACATGGCTGTGAACGAGCTGAGAGACAAATCAAGAAGAGCATTCTATGCCATTAAAAGGAACATTAAAATAGAAATTCCAATTAGAATCTGGCTCAAAATATTCCAATCAGTTATAGAACCAATTGCTCTATATAGCAGCGAAGTATGGGGTCCACTCTCTAATAATGAATTTTACCATATGGGTCAAACATCCAATTAAATACTGCATGCAGAGTTTTGCAAGACAGTATCGCAAGTACAAAGAAAAACTCAAAATAACGCATGCAGAATTCGGCCAATACCCCTTCCTTATTCGAATAGAAAAAAGAGCCATCAAATTATACAACCATCTAAAAACAAGTGACCCCGAAACATTTAATCACACAGCCCTACAATGTCAAGAGATGAAATTCCCCTCAGCCAACTGGTTCTGAGGCTCAGTTCACTAACCCAAACCAACCCCATAGAGCCTCAGAAAATCTGGCCCAACCAAATCATCACAAAGCAAAAATAAAAATATATCACTTATTGGAAAGACACCACAAAAAATCAAAGTAAACTGCAGTGCTATTTGTCTCTAAACAGACAGTACATGGTGGCAGACTACCTGAACACTGTGACTGATAGAACTGAGGAAAACACTGACTAGGTACAGACTCAGTGAGCATAGTCAGGCTATAGAGACCGGTCGTCACAGGCAAACCTGGCTGCCCAGAGAGGACAGGTTGTGCTCACTCTGCTCCAGGGGAGAGGTAGAGACAGAGCTGCATTTCTTATTACACGGTGACAAATACTTAGTCAGACCTAAGATAATCTTTCTTTCCCAAAATAATAATTCAGTACAAAGAGTTTGAAACTATAAAATATGAAGAAAAAATCTAATATTTATTGGGTGAAACGCCAAAATGTGCCCTCCTGCCACAACCTGTTATTCTCATTAATATTATTGTTGTATTATTGATGCCTTATTGCTGTTGGTCCCACCATTTTTTTAAAAGATGTATACTTTGACAATGTAAGTAATTTAACTTGCCATGTCAATAAAGTATACTGAATTGAATTGAATTGAGGGAGAGAGAAAGAGAGAGCGAGAGAGAGAGAGAGAGAGAGAGAGAGTGAAGAGAGAGAGAGAGAGAGAGAGAGAGAGAGAGAGAGAGAGAGAGAGAGAGAGAGAGAGAGAGAGAGAGAGAGAGAGAGAGAGAGAGAGAGAGAGAGCGAGAGAGAGAGAGAGAGTGAAATAGGGTGAAAGAAAGAGGAGAGTGGTTGAAGATGGGAGCAGTGCGGTTCAGGAAAAGTATTTTTTTTAGTTTGTGCATTAGCAATCACTTACGATATTTATAAAGCCTCCCTTAAATGATGGTGATGGTGGAAAGGTTGGTGGGAAATTGTTGGTAATCAAAGAGTGCTTCTATGAGTGCTTTCAAATCAAGGCATGACACATGCGTATGGCTGTTCACAAATGAAATGTGATGGATTGGAGGGAGAAAAAACAGAAGAAGAAACGCTATTGCTCATATTCAGTCGGTTCATGGACCTCAGGAGTAAAGGTGCAACAGCTGATCCCAGATCAGTACTTTGATGTTCATCTTCTAACCCGGTGGTAAACCCAACTCCTTCCCCCTCCCACTCTCTCTTAACCTCTGTCCACTTCTCTCTCTATCTACCCGATCTCCCACTAGCCTACATACTATATCTCTTCACTTTCTCCCTCTCATTCCTCTTGAACACTACCCCTCACCTCTCTCTCCATCTCATTCCTCTTGAACACTACCCCTCACCTCTCTCTCCATCTCATTCCTCTTGAACACTACCCCTCACCTCTCTCTCCATCTCATTCCTCTTGAACACTACCCACCCCTCACCTCTCTCTCCATCTCATTCCTCTTGAACACTACCCCTCACCTCTCTCTCCATCTCATTCCTCTTGAACACTACCCACCCCTCACCTCTCTCTCCATCTCATTCCTCTTGAACACTACCCACCCCTCACCTCTCTCTCCATCTCATTCCTCTTGAACACTACCCCTCACCTCTCTCTCCATCTCATTCCTCTTGAACACTACCCCTCACCTCTCTCTCCATCTCATTCCTCTTGAACACTACCCACCCCTCACCTCTCTCTCCATCTCATTCCTCTTGAACACTACCCACCCCTCACCTCTCTCTCCATCTCATTCTTCTTGAACACTACCCCTCACCTCTCTCTCCATCTCATTCCTCTTGAACACTACCCCTCACCTCTCTCTCCATCTCATTCCTCTTGAACACTACCCCTCACCTCTCTCTCCATCTCTTTCCTCTTGAACACTACCCCTCACCTCTCTCTCCATCTCTCCTCTGCACTCGTTCAAATGAATGTTTCATCAATGGACTCCCCTTCCTCTTCTCTTCCTCCTTTTTTTTATAAATTGATGTCTCCTTTCAAAGTGGAGATCAATAAGACAGACTGGGTAGTGGAGCCTTACCTCAGCTACCATACCATAGCAAGCTGTTTCTAACCTAGGCTTGGCCCCAGCCTCAGCCATACTTTACTTTGGCTCACTCAAACCTTCAGTACACAGCACCTGGCTCTGTCCTTACCTGGCTCTGTCCCTACCTGGCTCTGCTCTATCCTGACACTCTCAAATCTAGCTATCCTGGCCATATTTGAAGATTAGTTCCACTGTTTACTGGCTCCATCAAGCTTAGGGCTCCTGAACAGATCAGCACTTTAGCTCAGCTGTATCCAGGATCTCTGAAACCTGCAACTCTTGCCACTAGAGAGATGCAGAGAGAGAGATAGAGAGAGAAATATGCAGAGAGAGAGAGAGAGAGAGAGAGATGCAGCGTGAGAGAGAGATGCAGAGCTAGAGATAGATGCAGAGAGAGAGAGAGGGTGCAGAGATAGATGCAGAGAGAGAGAGAGAGATGCAGAGAGAGAGATGCAGAGATGCAGAGAGAGAGATGCAGAGACAGAGAGAAAGAGAGAGAGAGAGATTAAGAGCGAGAGAGAGAGAGAGAGAGAGAGAGAGAGAGAGATGCAGAGCAAGAGATAGATGTAGAGAGAGAGCGAGGGGGCAGAGAGAGATGCAGAGAGAGAGAGAGAGAGAGAGAGAGAGAGAGAGAGAGAGAGATAGATGCAGAGAGAGAGAGAGATGCAGATGCAGAGAGAGAGATAGATACAGAGAGAGAGAGAGGGGGCAGAGGGAGAGATGCAGAGAGAGAGAGAGAGCGAGAGAGAGAGAGAGAGAGTGAGAGAGAGAGAGATGCAGAGAGAGAGAGAGACAACGAAAACGAGAGAGAGAGAGACTCTGCATGATATTCTGCAAAAATATCCTCTGTGTACAACTAAAAACCCCAAATAATGCTTGCAGAGCAAGATTTGTGACCTGTTGCCACAAGAAAAGGTCAACCAGTGAAGAACAAACACCATTGTAAATACAACCCATATGTATGTTTATTTATTTTCCCATTTGTACTTTAACTATTTGCACATTATTACAACACTGTATATATACATAACATGACATTTGAAATGTCTTTATTCTTTTGGAACTTCTGAGTGTAATGTTTACTGTACATTTTTATTGTTTATTTCACTTTTATTTACTATTGTCACGATCGTTTACTGATGAGACGGACCAAGGCGCAGCGTGATAAGCGTACATTTTATTAAAGTACTAAACTCACGACAAAACAACAAACAAACGAAACGTGAAGTCCTAGGTTACACAAAACAAACCTTAACGGAACAAGATCCCACCCCGACTAGTGCCAAAAAGGCTGCCTAAGTATGGACCCCAATCAGAGACAACGAGATACAGCTGCCTCTGATTGGGAACCACCCTGGCCAACATAGAGCTAAACGATCTAGAACATCACCATAGAAAATATAACACAAAAACTACACACTCTGGCTCAACATTTCAGAGTCCCCAGAGCCAGGGCGTGACAACTATCTACTTCACTTGCTTTGGCAATGTTAACATACGTTTCCCATTCCAATAAAGCCCTTTAATTGAAATTGAGAGAGAGAGAGAGAGAGAGAGAGAGAGATAGAGAGAGGGAGAGAGAGAGAGAGAGAGAGAGAGAGAGAGAGAGAGAGAGAGAGAGAGAGAGAGAGAGAGAGAGAGAGAGAGATAGAGAGAGAGAGAGATCATGAGAACAAGATGGAGAAAAGAAAGAGAGATCAAAATAACAGGAAAACGGGAAAATAGAACGCAATAGACCTGAAAGATCCTTCGCTCCATTCTGACCTGACGTCAGATTTGATGAATGGTTCCCTATGTGTGGTCCAGTGAGTGGAGAACCCTCTCTTAAATATATAGGATAGAACGGAGCTGTGGTGATGAAATAGTGAGAAGGAGATGGGATAGAGTGATGGGCTGGGTGTATTGGAAAGGGACGGAGAGGTGATCTATGTATTTGAAGGGAGGTCTGGAGAGATACAGTAGGATATATATTAGAGAGCTGTGGAGTTGATAGATTGATGAAAAAGGGTAAAAGAAAAGGGAACGTATGTATGTAAGGGTCTGGAGAGCAGAGAGAGGCTGGTAGTGGGTCACGTGAATATATGGAAGAGGTGTGTGTGGGGTAGAGAGAGAGAGTGGGATATATGTATTTGAAGGGGGGCTGAGAGAGTGGATAGATGAGCTGAGAGAGCCTGCTCTGTCTGTGATCTGTCTCTGTCAGTGTGTGTGTGTGTGTGTGTGTGTGTGTGTGTGTGTGTGTGTGTGTGTGTGCATGTGTGTGTGCGTGAGCGTGAGCGTGTGCGTGTACCAGCCATGCTCAGTCTGGACACACTGGTGGGTCTGTGTGTGTCTCAGAGTGATTGTTGTGTACTGAATGTGAATTCATTTTCAGATTATGTTTGACTCTGGGCTTATCTCTGTATGTGATTGCACGCTTCCATGTGTGTGTTTTCTTTGTATTTCTCTCCTCTGTGTCTCTCTATCTCTCTCCTTCCCTCCCTCCCCCATTCTCTCTCTCCTTCACTCTCCCTTTATATCCCTCCCTCCCTCCCTTTCTCCTATACCCAATTTCTCTCCTTGCACCCTCTCTCTCTCTCGCTCCCTCTCTCGCTCCCTCTCTCGCTCCCTCTCTCGCTCCCTCTCGCCCTCTCTCCCTCTCTCTCCTTCCCACCCTTTCTCCTACCATATCTCTTTCTATATATATATATCTCTCCCTCCCTCCCTCCCTCCCTCTCTCTTTCTCAGTATGTGATTTATGGTGTAACGGGAATGGTGCTGGCGTGTTGATGAGGCAGCCTTTATTTACTCAGCTAGTCGCCATCATGACTGCATCCAGCACTGATGAATGGACCCAGAGAGAGAGGGATGAGTAGAGAGGAATGAAGGGAAAGAGAGAGGGATGAGGGGGGAGGGAAAAGTAGAGAGTAATGGATGAGAGTAGAGAGGGTGATGAAAAAGTAAGACTAGGAGGAAGAAGGGAAAAGGGAGAAAAAGAGAAAGGGATATATACATACAAAGAGGGAGAGATTGAGTCATGGAAAGAGAAAGGAAAATTAAGAGAAGTTAAGAGAAATAACGTGAGAGAGAAAGGGAGGGAGGGGTGTAAGCTCCTAGGAACACTATCATAATTGTCACATTTGATCAGCAAGGAACTCTAGTTGAGTTCATGGACCACTGCCTCTCCCCAACCTCCCACACACAGAGACAGACACACACACACACACACACACACACACACATACACACACACACACACACACACACACACACACACACACACACACACACACACACACACACAAACACACAGCACAAACACACAGAGGAGGAAGCAGTTCAGAGTATTATTTACATGTGTTGTGCTGGATTCCACCTCGCCAAAACTTCCCCAAAGCACAGCTCTGTCATCTACAGTGGGGAAAAAAAGTAGTTAGTCAGCCACCAATTGTGCAAGTTCTCCCACTTAAAAAGATGAGAGAGGCCTGTAATTTTCATCATAGGTACACGTCAACTATGACAGACAAAATGAGAAGAAAACAATGCCAGAAAATCACATTGTAGGATTTTTTATGAATTTATTTGCAAATTATGTTGGAAAATAAGTATTTGGTCAATAACAAAAGTGTCTCAATACTTTGTTATATACCCTTTGTTGGCAATGACACAGGTCAAACATTTCTGTAAGTCTTCACAAGGTTTTCAAACACACTGTTGCTGGTATTTTGGCCCATTCCTCCATGCAGATCTCCTCTAGAGCAGTGATGTTTTGGGGCTGTCTCTGGGCAACACATACTTTCAACTCCCTCCAAAGATTTTCTATGGGGTTGAGATCTGGAGACTGGCTAGGCCACTCCAGGACCTTGAAATGCTTCTTACGAAGCCACTCCTTCGTTGCCCGGGCGGTGTGTTTGGGATCATTGTCATGCTGAAAGACCCAGCCACGTTTCATCTTCAATGCCCTTGCTGATGGAAGGAGGTTTTCACTCAAAATCTCACGATACATGGCCCCATTCATTCTTTCCTTTACACGGATCAGTCGTCCTGGTCCCTTTGCAGAAAAACAGCCCCAAAGCATGATGTTTCCACCCCCATGCTTCACAGTAGGTATGGTGTTCTTTGGATGCAACTCAGCATTCTTTGTCCTCCAAAGACGACGAGTTGAGTTTTTACCATAAAGTTATATTTTGGTTTCATCTGACCATATGGCATTCTCCCAATCCTCTTCTGGATCATCCAAATGCACTTTAGCAAACTTCAGACGGGCCTGGACATGTACTGGCTTAAGCAGGGGGACACGTCTGGCACTGCAGGATTTGAGTCCCTGGCGGCGTAGTGTGTTACTGATGGTAGGCTTTGTTACTTTGGTCCCAGCTCTCTGCAGGTCATTCACTAGGTCCCCCCGTGTGGTTCTGGGATTTTTGCTCACCGTTCTTGTGATCATTTTGACCACACGGGGTGAGATCTTGCGTGGAGCCCCAGATCGAGGGAGATTATCAGTGGTCTTGTATGTCTTCCATTTCCTAATAATTGCTCCCACAGTTGATTTCTTCAAACCAAGCTGCTTACCTATTGCAGATTCAGTCTTCCCAGCCTGTTGCAGGTCTACAATGTTGTTTCTGGTGTCCTTTGACAGCTCTTTGGTCTTGGCCATAGTGGAGTTTGGAGTGTGACTGTTTGAGGTTGTGGACAGGTGTCTTTTATACTGATAACAAGTTCAAACAGGTGCCATTAATACAGGTAACGAGTGGAGGACAGATGAGCCTCTTAAAGAAGAAGTTACAGGTCTGTGAGAGCCAGAAATCTTGCTTGTTTGTAGGTGACCAAATACTTATTTTCCACCATAATTTGCAAATAAATTCATAAAAAATCCTACAATGTGACTTTCTGGATATTTTTTTCTCAATTTGTCTGTCATAGTTAACGTGTACCTATGATGAAAATTACAGGCCTCTCTCATCTTTTTAAGTGGGAGAACTTGCACAATTGGTGGCTGACTAAATACGTTTTTTCCCCACTGTATCTTCATTGAAACCAGGAAGAGGACCAAATTACAAAGATAGTGTCACAAGCCGGGCTAGAACTCCGGTCTCAGATGTGGAAAGCTGGGGGTACTACCCCTTAGCCACAGAGGAGGTGTTGTAGGACCCAAATGAAACACCCAAGGCAATACTCCAGGTAAGTTGATTTAATGTTCCAAAACAGGAGGCAAAACAAAACAACTCCACGAGGGGAGAAAAACAAACTAAAGATAACTTCGAACAGCTTACTAGGACAGACACGGTGGGACAAAGCAGGAGACACATAGTCAGGACGCACTAACCAAGTGAGAAACAAGGGGAAAACACACAGCTAAAATACTAAAGGGAAAACAAGGCACAGGTGACCTGGATCAAACTAATGAGGACACACGAGGAAGAACTAAGGCAGAGGGGAACACAGCTGACCTCTAGAGGCCCGGAGACAAACAGGAGAAGCAGGAAGCTGACAGGACCCCCTCCTCTAGGAACGACTCCTGACGTTCCTTCCAGAACACCCTGGCCCCCGGGTGCGAAAATCTCGGATCAACCCTGGGTCCAGGATGTCCCTGGCTGGAACCCAGGAGCGCTCCTCTGGCCCGTAGCCCTCCCAGTCCACCAGATACTGCAGAGAGTTCTGGACCCTCCGGGAGTCCAGTATCCGGCGGACTGTGTAGGCTGGCTGGCCGTCAATGATCCTGGGAGGTGGCGGGGGTCTGCGTGTTGGGGCAAAGGGAGAAGACAAGACAGGTTTAATAAGTGAAACATGGAAAGTGGGGTTTATTCTAAGGGAACGAGGGAGAACCAAACGATAAGACACAGGGTTAACCTTTCTAGCAATGCGGAAAGGGCCGATGTATCTCTGGGAAAGCTTCTTGGACTCGACCCGGAGGGGCAGGTTCTTGGTGGCCAACCAAACTCTCTGACCAGCTCGGAAACTAGGGGCCGTCCGGCGGTGGCGATTAGCCTGACTTTGGTATCTCTGGGAGGTCCGAAGGAGGGCACGCCTGGCCTTCTTCCAGGTCCGCCTACAGCGTTGGACAAAGCGCTGGGCCGAGGGAACACCAACTTGCGCCTCCTCCTCTGGAAATAATGGAGGGTTGTAACCGAACTGGCATTCGAAGGGGGACAATCCGGTGGCCGAGGACTGGAGGGTGTTGTGGGCATATTCAGCCCAAATGATATAGGTGGCCCAAGACGTGGGATTACTGGCCGCCATACACCGCAGGGTGGTCTCCAGATCCTGATTAATCCGTTCCGTTTGACCATTAGACTCTGGATGGAACCCTGACGATAGGCTGGCTGTGGCCCCAACAAGCCTGCAGAAGGCCCCCCAAAACCGGGACGAGAATTGGGGACCTCGGTCAGAGACCACGTCCAGGGGAATACCAAATATCCGGAAGACATGGTTCATGAGGAGCTCAGCAGTCTCCTTAGCCGAGGGCAGCTTGGGCAGGGGAATAAACCGGGCAGCCTTAGAGAAACGGTCTACCACCACTAGGATGACGGTGTTGCCCTGGGATAGAGGAAGTCCCGTAACAAAGTCCAGAGAAAGGTGTGACCATGGCCTTCGAGGAACAGGTAAGGGATGGAGCAGTCCCTGGGGTCGCTGGCGTGTCGACTTTCCCTGGTTGCACACCGGGCAGGCCTCAACATAGACCTGCACATCCTTCTTGATGGACGGCCACCAAAACCGCCGTCGGAGGAACTCCAGTGTGCGAGCACTGCCTGGATGGCATGTCAAGGGCGACTCATGACCCCACTGCAAGACGCGGGCCCGAACAGAGAGAGGAACGTACAGGCGACCGGCAGGACCACCGCCTGGATCGGGCTCATGGACAAGAGCTTCTCGTACCCCTCTTTCTAGTTCCCACTGAAGAGGTGCGACGATCCTAGACCTCGGAATAATCGATGCCAAGGGCTTCTCTCGTACCTCGGGAGAATAGACTCGAGACAGGGCATCCGGCTTGACGTTCTTGGTGCCAGGTCGGTAAGACAGGAGGAACTGGAATCGATTGAAGAAAAGGGACCATCGTGCTTGCCGAGGGTTCATCCGCTTAGCCTGTTGGAGATATTCCAGGTTCTTGTGGTCTGTGAGAACCTGGAAAGGGTGCTGAGCCCCCTCAAGCCAATGGCGCCACTCCTCCAAGGCCAGTTTTACCGCAAGCAACTCTAGATCCCCCACGTGGTAGTTGCGCTCGGCCTCAGACAGGCGGCGAGACATGAAGGCACAAGGGTGTAATCTCCCATCCGCACCCCTCTGTGACAGGACGGCTCCCACCCCCACCTCTGAGGCGTCCACCTCCACCACGAAAGGTCTTTCTGGGTCAGGGGTCACCAGAATCGGAGCAGAAGTGAAGCGGCGCTTGAGATCCTCGAAGGCCCCTGCTGCTTCCGGACCCCAGTGAATCTTGGTCCCTCCTCCCTTGGTAAGCGTCGTCAAGGGGGCTACCACCGAGCTGAAATTCTTGATGAGCTTCCGATAGAAGTTAGAAAAGCCAATGAACCGTTGAACCTCCTTGACCGTGGCAGGTGTGGGCCAATCGTGGACCGCCTTGACCTTCTTGGGATCCATCTCTAGGTGCCCAGGAGTGACAATAAACCCGAGAAACTGAGTCTGAGAAACATGAAATTCACACTTCTCAGGCTTAACGTAGAGGTGATTGTCAAGGAGCCTCTGGAGAACCCGGCTAACATGCCCCTCATGCTCCTTCAGTGACCTCGAGAAGATGAGGATATCGTCCAGGTACACGAAGACGAACAGATTAAGCATATCCCGGAGAACATCATTAATCAGGGCTTGGAATACTGCGGGGGCATTGGTGAGCCCGAACGGCATCACCCGATATTCATAGTGCCCCGTGGGCGTGTTGAACGCCGTCTTCCATTCGTCTCCTTGCCGGATCCGCACGAGATGGTAAGCATTGCGGAGATCCAGCTTAGTAAAAATGGAAGCCCCTTGAAGCAGCTCAAAAGCAGTGGCCATGAGAGGAAGGGGGTATCGATTCCGAACCGTGATCTTGTTGAGTCCCCGGTAATCAATACAAGGCCTAAGACCCCCGTCTTTCTTTTCAACAAAAAAGAAGCCCGCCCCAGCCGGGGAAGTAGAGGCATAGATGAGGCCGGCTGCCAAGGACTCCTTAATGTAGGTGTCCATAGCTGCGTGCTCGGGGGAGGACAAGGAAAAGATCCGACCTCTAGGAGGGCAGCACCCAGGGAGTAGATCAATGGCACAGTCATACGTGCGATGAGGCGGTAAAGCAGTAGCCCGGGCCTTGCTGAACACTGCCTTGAACCGATGGTAAACACTGGGGACTCGGGAGACGTCAACAGACTCTTGAAACTGGGTACTAGGGGCTGAGGGACTCTGAAGCATGCAGGTGAGTTGACAAGTGGGACCCCAGCTTAGAATGGTGCCAGTAGGCCAGTCGATCTGGGGATTATGTCTGCATAGCCAAGGGTGACCCAGGATAATAGGATACTCGGGAGAGTCAATAAGATAGAAGGTCTCCTCCTGCTGGTGTTGAGAGATGGTAAGTCGCAGGGACTGAGTCGCCTCGGTAACCTTTCCTGGTTCCAGAGGTCTGCCATCTAAGGCTGTAACTGCCTGGGGTTGAGGAAGTAGTTGGGTAGGGATCTTAAGTTCCTTAGCCAAGGTTACATCCAGGAAATCACCTGCGGCACCGGAATCGATCATAGCCTGGACCCGATGCTGGTGGCCCCCCCAGGACAGAGTGGCTGGAATAGCCAGGACAGCGTTAGTAGGAGGCGCTCTAATTCTCCCCATCACAGCCCTCCTGTAGCTGGGCGGGGACAGGCGTTTCCCGAAAGCTCGGGGCAAGTGGAGCGGAAGTGGCCGGCAACCCCGCAGTAGAGGCACCGACGCTCCCTCATGCGACGTTCCCTTTCGTTGGGAGACAGCCTGGAACGGCCTAACTGCATGCTCTCCGGGGAATCCTGGAGCAGTTCAGGAGCCGGGGAAGCTCTGAATGACGGAGTCCAAACAGGAGAAACAGAGCTGCTCAGAGGAACTTGGGACTGAGACACCTGACGGCGAGCCGTTCTCCGCTCTCTTAGACGATTGTCCAGGCGGATGGCCAAGGCTATGAGGGACTCGAGATCTCCAGCTGGTTCCCGGGTGGCTAACTCATCTTGAAGGGGCTCAGATAACCCTCCCTGAAAGCAGACCCTCAGCGCTTCATCATTCCATCCGCTCCTTGCTGCTATGGTCCGGAACTCAATGGCAAAATCTGCCGTGCTTCGGGAGCCCTGACGGAGAGACAGTAGGCGCTTGGAAGCCTCCCGCCCACTGACAGGATGATCGAACACCCGCTTGAACTCTTCTACAAATGCAGCGTGGGAGTCACAACAGGCCTCCTGGGACTGCCACACCGCAGAAGCCCAGGCGAGCGCCTTGTCTGAAAGAAGGGTAATGATGTAGGCAATCTTGGAACGGTCAGTGGGAAAACTTGAGGGTTGGAGCTCGAAGGTGAGGGAGCATTGGGTGAGGAAACCCTGGCAAGAGCTTGGATCCCCAGAAAAGGGCTTGGGAGGTGGTAGTCGGGGCTCCGCCAACCGAGAAGGCCGGTCGTCACTGGGGGGTGACCTGGGGGAAGGGAGAGGACCAGGGAGGCGTTCAAAGAGCTGGCGGAGGGAACTCATCATTTCGGCCAGGAGTTGAGAATGACTAGCCATCAGCTCCTCTTGTCGGCTGAGAACGGCTTCATGGCGCTGGAAAGAAGCCTCATGTCGAGTGATCACCGCCAACAGGTCCTGGGAACTGAGTGTTTCTGGGTCCATGAGTGACTTGGTTATTCTGTCACAAGCCGGGCTAGAACTCCGGTCTCAGATGTGGAAAGCTGGGGGTACTACCCCTTAGCCACAGAGGAGGTGTTGTAGGACCCAAATGAAACACCCAAGGCAATACTCCAGGTAAGTTGATTTAATGTTCCAAAACAGGAGGCAAAACAAAACAACTCCACGAGGGGAGAAAAACAAACTAAAGATAACTTCGAACAGCTTACTAGGACAGACACGGTGGGACAAAGCAGGAGACACATAGTCAGGACGCACTAACCAAGTGAGAAACAAGGGGAAAACACACAGCTAAAATACTAAAGGGAAAACAAGGCACAGGTGACCTGGATCAAACTAATGAGGACACACGAGGAAGAACTAAGGCAGAGGGGAACACAGCTGACCTCTAGAGGCCCGGAGACAAACAGGAGAAGCAGGAAGCTGACAGATAGGGAGGGAGACAGAGAGGAGTGGGTGAGAAATAAAGAGACTGAGAGAGAGAGCAGAGAGGGAGGCTCGATTAAAAGAAAAATAGAGGTCGCGTGAAATTAGGAGTTGAGAGCGTGAAAAGGTATTAAACGAGATAATAGCAAGAGATTTGATCAATGGACTGTTTCTACCCCCCCTTATAGACCATGAATTCATGCAGTAGCTGTTCTTAGAGTTGTTTGAATTGATAGAGTTGATAGAGTTGTTAGAGTTTACATAGTTGATAGAGTTGTTCGAGTTTACATAGTTGATAGAGTTGTTAGAGTTGATAAAGTTCTTAGAGTTGATAGAGTTGTTACAGTTGATAGAGTTGATAAGAGTTGTTAGAGTTGATAGAGTTGATGGAGTTGATAGTTGATAGAGTTGTTAGAGTTGATGGAGTTGATAGAGTTGTTAGAGTTGATAGAGTCGATAAGATTTGTTAGAGTTGCTGGAGTTCATGGAGTTGATAGTTGATAGAGTTGTTAGAGTTGATGGAGTTTATCGAGTTGATAGAGTTGATAGAGTTGATGAGAGTTTTTAGAGTCAATAGAGTTGATAGAGTGGATAGAGTTGCTGGAGTTGATAGAGTTGCTGGAGTTCCTCTTATAGTTCTTATAGTTCTTAGTGAGGCAGAGGAGTGGAATGAGACAGATCAGCATGGGTCCTAGTTTAAAGGAAGGCAGTCTAGTGAACAATGCCTACAAACACAAGCTCTGACAAAAACTCTAGACCAAATGAGAGCTAAAACAGTAGGGGAGAGAGAGAGAGAGCGAGCGAGAGAGAGAGAGAGAGAGAGAGAGAGAGAGAGAGAGAGAGAGAGAGAGAGAGAGAGAGAGAGAGAGAGAGAGAGAGAGAGAGAGAGAGAGAGAGAGAGAGAGAGAGAGATACTCAGAGAGAGAGAGAGAGAGAGAGAGAGAGAGAGAGAGATACTCAGAGAGAGAGAGAGAGAGAGAGAGAGAGAGAGAGAGAGAGATGAGGAGTGAGAGAGATGAAGAGAGAGATAGAGAGAGAGATACAGAGAGAGAGAGAGAGAGAGAGAGAGAGAGAGAGACAGAGAGACAGAGAGATGCAGAGAGAGAGATGAAGAGCGAGAGATAGACAGAGAGAGAGAGAGAGAGAGAGAGATACACAGAGAGAGAGAGATGAGGAGTGAGAGAGATGAAGAGTGAGAGAGAGATAGAGAGAGATATACACAGAGAGAGAGAGAGAGAGAGAGAGAGAGAGAGAGAGAGAGAGAGAGAGGGAGAGAGAGAGACAGAGAGACAGAGAGATGCAGAGAGAGAGATGAAAA